>NW_010523550.1:0-43164 GCF_000687285.1 Phaethon lepturus | reverse complement strand
ACCACAACTCTCTGGGCTCGGCCATCCAGTTTATGCTACTGAACTCAATAAGCAAGAAGCTTAGCAATTCAAGCCTGTTTTTACATATGTAATCTATATCATAATGGAATGAAAAGAAGATTTTTAGCAATAAAGCAATCAATGTGTTTTCAAGTTACTTGGTGCAAGCCTCCTGGATGGTTAGTTTTTCTTTTGATCTCAGTGAACTGCCTTTGAAACTTTCCTATTTCTGAGAGAGAGAAAAAGATGCCATTTTGCTGGGCAACAACTTTAATTTGTATGCATCTTTCTTCCTTGTTTTCTCAACCTCAGACAAGGGTAACAGGTTAATTGCTCTTTTTATTGGTATAATGGATGCCAATTATAAGGTGTGTGTTAAACTCTTATGTCCTAGTTACGTCAAAAAAAAACAATCAAGTATATCATCCATCCTCTGCTATCCAAAGTAACAAGAAGTTGGAATATCCCAGGTAACAGAAAACAAAAAAAATTAATAAAATAGTAAAGAGATGCCTCACTACTGTGAGTCAGCACAGATCCAGCATGGCCAGTCTGAGACAGAGCTGAAAAGCCCTGCCTGATCTGAGCCAACTCCCCAGTCCTCAGTAGGCTAAGCTTACTGCACCAGTCCTGTGCATTCACTGCGTGTGAGCAAATCCTTCTGGACCCCGGGGCCGTGGGGGCTGCAGCCAGAGAGCTCGCCGAGTGCTCTGCTGGTTTGAACCCAGCTTGTTTACAAGCTCCAGCTGTGCCAGAGCCATTGCTGACCCCATGATCAGTGTGGTGGTTACGGCTTGAGTCCTCCCACCTCCTGTGGGAAACAGAAGTGTCTTGTAGGCCATACTTCTCACGCCTGTAACATGCTTTTGGCCTGAAAGAATACATAGAGCTACATGTTAGTTTAAGAAGCTTACTAATGGACTTGGCAGTCAAGAAAAAGAAAATGTGTAGGATTTAACATTTTTCTTCTTTCTTTAAATCTGGAAACACTTGGCAGATGCAATTAACCTTGTGTGGCCATCCCTTCCCATGGCTTTATACGGCTGTGTAAACATTTTCATCCAAAGTGCTCATTTGGTGCAAATTTCCTCTTCAGAGAGTTTCTTCCAATTTCCACCATCACCCCACCCACCCCACCCCCCACTCCTCTTAAGTGGTCTTAAAGAAAGGACTTGGGCCCAGTGGACTTCAAATGACCCTTGAATGCTGTGCTTACTTTCACAGAAGGATGCATCAACTGCCTCATCAAATAAGTCTCAAGCAGACAGGTTTGTTGATTAGAAAAGCAAAGTCTCAAGCTGAGGGTAAAGGGTATGTCACAAATATTAGTGTAAGTACAGTGAAGGCCCTATCTCCTTGCAGACAACAGTGTTCGCCCTGGGCTAAAGTCTGTGTTAATATTTTGAATTTATATCACATCTTCTCAGATGATCTTACGGGAAAAAGACCCATTGGATTTCATAGCTCAACAGCTAATAGGATTCTACAGGATTTGATAAAGGAAGAAACTACTGTTACAGGTTTAACTATCCTATAACAAGGAATATGGAGCTGTGTTAAATTTCAATATTTTATAAAATATTTGCACCAAAAGTAGAGCTGTAAATCCATATTTTGTGTTAATAGTTTAAAATGAAATATCTGGATGTGTAGTTGCTGATGAACTCCATACTGAGAAAAATAGATACCCTATAATTTTATAGCCTAAACCTCTGACATCTGCAGGATCTTACACTCCAGGTGTTCCCTTTACTTTGGGAGTTTGAGTTCAGAGAGAGAAGAAAATTAGGACTCTGCAAAGGCTTAATCCAGAACCAAAGTAAATCAAAATGAATTTACGCACTGCTGCTTATAGAAATACCCGCTGAGGTGTATGGCACACTAATAGACCCCAGGTTGATATTGCAAGTTATCCCCTTTGCAACATCCAGACTCTCCCCAGGTATGTGTGAGCCTCCTTTTTCTAGTACCACTGGTGCTTGCAGAGAGGGATGCGGTAGCCTGAGCTTCTTCCCCAACACCAAGAGCTCCCACAGGCAACCAGCTCTGCAGCTGGCCAGAGATGAGTGCTGACACCACAGGGCACCAAGAGCTTGGTGTTTTTAACAAGCTGGTTTTGAGGAGAACTCAGGTAACTACCAGAGAAGGAGAGAATCAGTAATAATTTGTATGTAGGCCCAAGGGTGGGATTGACGAAAAAGGAAATAAAATCTTGAAGGAAGCATGTGAAAGACTACAAAAGTCCCGAGCGGGCTGGATGTTGAAGCATGGATTGATCCCAGCTGATTTAGACAGCTCTATACAAACAAGATCCTTAGGATGCTAGGTCCCTTCTGATGAAGGGAAGGGGACTGGGACGAAAAGAGCTGCTCTGCAAATTGAGCCTTGCTGGAGAAGAGCCAGATAAGCACATCACAAAGACCATAGCTGATCCTAGGGAGAAGATCTGACAAGTCAGACTCAGAAGACAGAAGCTGTTTATGATAGCAGCAAAAAAATAAACTCTCAACTATAACCTTGGAAGCAACAGGCTTGCTGAGCCAAGCATCAGCTCCTAGATAACGATCTAACGAGAAATCTCTCCCCAGCTCCCTCCCCCTCTCCCTGTGTGCATCCCTTTGAGGTACAGCTGCAAGGGCTGGCCAGGTGCAATCTGGTTTATTAATATGCATATAGCTTTGTAAAATATTCTCAAGACTTCAGATGAAGCTGGGTTCAATGTTTTATGTCTATGAGTTTCAGCTCCTGATAGGGAAGTTCAGCAGCTGCTGGTTGAGCACAACTCCTCACTTGGAGGGCACCTCCCCTCTTCAGCTTGCAGGCACCTGAGTGAAGAAGCTGAGGTGCGGGACAACAAGAAAAGGCTGGGCAGGGAGCCGGCTCGCCGGGAGAAGAAGGTCATTGAACGTGAGTTTGCAGGGGATTCACTCACTTGCAGTCTCTCTGAACCAAACCTGCAGGGTTCTGCCTGTGAACTGAGGACTGCAGGGAGGGGAGGGGAGGGGGATTTTTTATGTGCTGGCTGCTATGTTCTGGGCCACTGCACGCAGATGTACTTTGCCATTACTCAGCTTCCAAGTGAGGCCAGATTTCTTGTCCTGGCTTTGACTCCTTCTTTGCACAAGTCCAGCCACGTGCTGTGGAGCTGGTTTGGATGATTCCCTTCTCTTCACCACGTAAGGACAAGTCTGTTTAAACTTGCCTCTATGCCCAAGAGTAGGTGTCTGGAGTGCACTGCTGGGCAGACACCCAAGACAGCTCTCAACAAGCTAGACTGAGCCTCAAGAGCAACATAACTACTTTTCATTTGGCACTTGGGAGCAACATAACCACTCTGCCAACCTAATGCAACCTGCTTCCAAGGAAGACTAATTAACCGAAAAAGGCATCACTCTAGTGTCATCACCTGGCTCTGGATTGCTAAACAAGCACCTCCGGGGCTCACCTGGGCACTTCCGAGAAATGCTGCTCTGTACCACGTAACGTACTGTAACATACTACCTGCTGCTACCCACAGCTGAAAACTCCTGCCTGGAGCGCAGGCAGAGATGTACGTGCTGTCCCACCCACCCCAATACACACACCCCGCAAGAAGACAGGCAGCATCCAGAGACACAAAGTACAACTCAGAGACGGCAGAAAGGCAACAGTAAGGTAGTCAGATGTAGTAGGAGGTCATTATAACACACCCAATTGCTCAGTGCTTATGACTGTCTTGCTCCTGGAGCTATTCTCCTCTGTCCACACATGCCTCTCCCTAGCCCTTGATCCTCGATCAGTGCCAATGATAGAGAAGTATCTGACCCCAAAGCCAAGTGCTAGCCTCACACAGCATGTAGAAAGGGTGAAGAAACACCTATTCCCCTCTTCCTTTGTCAGGGAATCAGCGGATGCTGGAGCCCATCTACAGGTTTTTACCTCTCACCACACACACGAGCAATTTCCAATATACATGCTCATTACGCTCCAGTGGAGCATACGATAAAGTAAAAGTAAGCGGCAGCCAGAGGACTGTCTGCACACAGCAGCCAATGATGGGGAAGCTGTTCTCAGCTTACAAAATTGACTCAGACACTTCCAGAAATTCACATCAGATATCCACCCTCTCTGAATGGATAATAAATATGTCTTACCCAATAATGCAAGTGTTATCTGCGTTCCAACTACCAAATCATACAATACAGCTACACACCTGATGTAATTTTAATAACATAAGACCACAAAGAGCAATGGAGCACAATGGCAGAAGCAGACAAGGGAACATTGATTTTCAGATTGCATTCCACTATAAACATCAAACTGCTAGTGGTTTATCTGAAATATAAGCAGACCTAAGGAGCAAAGGAGGCTGAAGTTCATGCGCTTAGGCTGAACAGTGGTTAATGTGCCAACCCCACTGAATCCTGCAGGCAAGCTGCCTCTGCGAGCCATAAACAGATATTCTTCATTCAGGATCAATACAACTTCAACTACAGTTGTACTACTTTGTAATAGCTGAATTTTGACATTTTGACAATGTTCATGCACGTGTTATGCAACACAGATTCCTGCCTACAGGGGGAAGATTTAAACTTCTTTTAGCACAGACAATTATACCTTATCTTAAGGCCTTGACCAAACTCGTCATGCTTGTGTAACGTAAGTTTTAACATCCTGAACGCCTTCAGCTCTTACTGACTTCTCGTAGCCCTAGGAAGCTCTTCAAGAACAGCCTCTGGGGAACAGGTCCATAGGAGAAGGAGGTTCACTGCTAGCTTTTGCTGTCAGTTACTTTGTTATCAATCAGGTATAGCTTCCCTGACATCAGCTGAATTATTCCTTTTTGCAACCAGGAAATCACAAGCACAATTTTATATGCTGTACTTTGACTTTACTTGACTCAGATAAGGGATCTGAGTTCCCTTTCGGAAGCTACTTTCCACCTAACATCTTTGGGAGCACACATACTATGTTTCGTTGGCTAAACCATAAGCCATTAATCCCTCTCCCCATTCAGAAAGCTTCCAAACTGCACACCAAATGGCACTGAGTTTAGATAAAAAAAGAGTGAAAATTTTAACCTACTTCTCAACAGGTGGGTTGGACAGACCTGTATTCCTAAATTTAGCACTGGCATGAGCTAGGAAATTTGAATTTATCTTCTGGTGAACATGAGTTCAAATTACATAATTTTAAAAGGGCTAAGTTAGGAACATTAAAGAAGACATCAGCCCTGGATGCAGGGAGAGCTTTCTAGGGATGAATTCTCTATATACTGATGCACTGCACGCTGCATAGGTTCTGCCCTAAGCATCTGCGGCTGCCTGCTGTCAAAGGCAGACACTAGGAGAAATGGGGCTTTAGTGTGATAGGTCTAGTGAATGACACAGAGGAGAACTTCTCCTAAACTCTGATGGCTTTGATGGCTGTCAGTTTTGACCCTGTGTCACTGCAGCCAACAGCTAACTTTCCTTCTTTACTGGCAGACTGAACAAACATGCCCTCCTCTGTCTGGGCCAGCAAAATCTGCAGCCAGATCTCAGCTGAAAGTCACTGCTTACTTATAGTACAGTATTACTGTAATGCTCAGGTTTCCCAAGAAATGCAGTGGCCACAGAAAAGAGATGACTGGATTGAGCAGGTACAGCCTCCAAGGAGATGACAGTGTTTAGGTACTCTCTTGCTTCCATGGGAGTCTGTGGAGGACTCCCTACAGATTTCAGTAGCAACAGGATCATGAAGGCGATTCAGTTACCTAGCTGATAAAAACATATTGTCATTGCTATCACATTGGTCCCAACCATAACATTTCCTAGTTCTTTCAGAAGCTTTTCAAGCACTATTTGGGGCTCATCACTGCCTCTCTGAAGTGCTAAAGAAACATTTACCATTATGCAAATACTTAAAATTGTGAGTTTACACAAGAAGGAGGAGGATGCTTCTAGACTACTGTCTGTTTTTCTTTGGCAGAAATACAGACCTGGTCACATTTTGGAAGGCATTTAAAGCCTAATATTTTTCAAAGAACAAGACCCTCTACAAAATAAATAAAGCAACAGAGCCTGATTCTCCACTGGACACCTCCAATTTCACACCAATGCAACAGCATCAAACGAATGGCCAAGAATGATTCACCACTGGGAAAACACGCTTTTCTGTGGGAGATTTAGAGAATTCAATCTTGTTAGCTTATCAAAGAGCAGGTTAAGAGGAGATTTGATCACAGTCTGTAAGTACCTACACAATATCTGGTATCTGATCCTAGGCAGTTCTTTAATCTGGCAGATAAAGGTCTAACAAGATCAAAGCACTAGAAGGTGAAATTGGACAAGCAAACTGGAAAAAGCAGACTGTTTACTCTTTACCTAGCACTTAAACCTGGGCTGTAATAGGTTGTCCATTTCTTGCATACTCTAAGTTTGAATTTCTTCCTACCATAGGTATGTTCTAGAAGTCATATATTATTGAATTTAATGCTGGAATTAGCAGGTGAAATTCCATGTTCTGTGGTTTAACAGAAAATGAGGCTGATGGTCATAGGCCATTCTGGCTTTAAAACAAAAATAAATATGAAATAGAGTTATACAAACAATATGAAACTAGAGTTATACAAACATGCAATGTAATAATACCACTTATCAAATTATTTTTTGGTATTTAGAATATATTTTTGCAACAAAAGCTGTGTTGCTGTGTTGATTATGAAACAGCAGCTTTTTCCCTTTGTTTGTAAGGAAGTTGGCTCCTGCGCTCCTTACACTCATGCAACTTATTTTGAGGCAATGTGAGGAGGTTTGGGATTTGTTTGGGTAGATTTCTTGTTATTATTAATTTCTCCCCTATATAATTAATATCAAGGCATCTTCAAAACTCCCACACATGGAAAAAGCACATTCATAACCATGAAGATCTTCAGTCTGCCTGGAATGCAGCTGACCTTTCCTTTCTCAGCCGTTACAGTTTCTTAGCTTCCACAAATGGATATTTACTCTTTTTTCTGGTTTTTGGAAATCTTCCATTCACAGTGTGCTAGGGGATTTCACTCAAAGTAACACATGCTCCACAGATTAGCAGGCTCTTAAAAATACGCTTGTCTTCTCTTTATGGGCCTGGTCTATTAAAAAGAAGTTAACGGAAAGACACCCATTAGCTTCTGTGGGTATTGGATTGGGGCCTAAATTATTGCTGGTGCTGAACATGCACAGTCAGGAAGTATTTCAGAAAACATGTGCTATATACTGCTCTCCGAGTTTAAAGCAGATTTCCCTGAGATCCTTTCCAAACTCCAGTGACTAGCTCTGAAGAAGACATCTGCTCTCCCACAGAGCATCTCCCTCTAACGACAGGCAGGAATCAGGCATTCCCTGTGTACTCACACTGGGATTTTATACCACATATCTCAGGCTTTATGCCCTCCCCACACACACATGCAGCTCTTCTATACACCAGGTTCTCTCCTCCCCGTCCTACACTGTCAGCTTCTCCTTTCTAGGCCATCAACAGGAATAGTACTCACAGCTCACAAAACCCAAATTGTTAGTGAACCACCAATTTTGGTACCGTTACATTCTTCTAAGCAGCCTCACCATACCCCATGTATGCACCACATTCGTATATATGCATCAAATGCACCTTGTGAGCTGAGGAGAAATGTCTTAATGGATCGAACAGTTGCATGTGATGTACAAAGTACATTTTGCAGACTCCTAAACATTTCCCTGGCAAGCCCATCAACGGGCTCGCCAGCTCATTACAGAATGCTAATTACATCCCATCAAGTGACCTGAAACTGCTGAACAGCGCTGAGTTATGTATGCTTTCATGGGAAACACCAAAAAGCTAAACCTCTCCACAGTTGGCTTAGAAAAGATTAGTTTATGGAGACGTCTGTTCCTTGTCAAAAAATTCCTTCGATTTCTTTCTTTCATGTTGTACACAGACAGATCATTATTGGCTTGAAATTGCAGAATCCATTTCTTCCCCTTAAGAAAATCCATGGTAGTTCTTACTGGGTTAGACCAGTAATTTTAAAAAACGAAATGAAAACAGGCAGAAACAGGTTTCTGAAGATAAACAGAGGTTTAAAAAATAGTTTTAGTTTTAAATGGAAGCAGAAGCGCAGGCATAGAGAGCTGAATTTTTCTAACTAAGTGAAACCAGAATTTTAAATCCAGTTGTGTGCAATCTAGACAGCTCAATCGCTCTCACTTACTCCAGTTACCTCCCCGTTTGCCCGCTGCTGCGATGCTTACTTGTTGCCTCTTCTCTTTTAATTAGGCATCCATCCTGCAAGCTGTTTATAGCAGCAGTGTCCCATTCACTGCAACAGGGCATGAGGTTTAGCTGTACGGAGCACTTTGCCATCTGTTCAGGGCTGGGTCTGACTTATATTGTGTGTTTGAAAAGCATCCCATATGCTGAAGTCCCACTCCTTAACAGAGGCCTCTCAGGCAAGGCAGAATAGGAGCTTGCTTAGATTTCAGTACAAAAATTAAAAATTACAGATTTTTTAATGTGCCAAGCGGGTTCTTCATTCCTACAGCTCTCCCATGACTTTCGTCAACTCATTTTAAAGCTCTTCTGAGCTTTTGTATTTACAAACAGCAAAAACTGATAGCAGAGTCAGAAATAGTACCTCAGCTCCCCAGTCCCAGGCTAGTTCCAAATACACTAGGCTACACTTGTCATGCAGGAAGCTGCTATGGTCCACTCTCTTTAACTGCTGCATTAGTGCTTCCGAATGTGCTGGGTTTATTTTAAATGTCTCCCACTCAGGGAGAGTGAGAGCGCTAGCTTGTGCATAAAATATGCTAGTATGTATTTCTGATTTGATGTCTATAATATCCTGCATGGTTTATGCTAGAAGAAAAAAAGCTTCAGGATACTATCTGCTTCCACCACACTGCTGAAACGGCAGAAGATAAAGACATGCATGGGGAAGTCAGGAATTGATTCGCAAATATGTCCTATCTGTTCCAGTTCTGGTCGCATTAACAGCAAAGCTCCTGTGAGTTATCTCTGCCCGGTATGCTCAATGCCAGTTCAGGGAAAGGAAAACTATTCATCTCCAACTCCTAAAGAAGCTCCTACCTTACCAACATTGTTGTGACACTGCTAAAAATGCCAGAGACACATTGGAACTACAGAGTTTAGAGCTAAACTCATCAATATGGAGAGAGGAGACAGCCATCTCTCAAATCTGCACATTCATCAGGTCTCTTTTCCCCTGACTGTTTTGATTCGGCCCATCTCAAAGATACACTTTCGACCAGTGCAGCATTTGAGCTCTGCTCTCTTCACAGCGTGTAAGCTGTCTGACCCCAACAGCCCAGAGCTGATCAGGGTGACAAGTGACATCTGACAAAGAGTGACAGGAGAGAACATCTGCAGAGCTAAGATATGACAAAGAGAACCTTGGAACACTGGGCCAGGCCCTTACTCCAAATAGCAACACTTAGGCCCACAGATATTAACTGTTTGACCATCTTCTCAATTCTTGAGGAACAGATTGGGACTAAAGCCAAAAAAAGGAACCTAGCTAAGGAATACAAAGAAAGTAGGAGCTGCCTTTAAGAAGGGATGTATTCTGTTGGTCTCCACATTCTAAGCAAGTGTACAATATGCTCCTCTTCTAATAAACTTCTTTATACTCTGGTTCCACTCGAAAAAAACTACAGCTTAGTCAAATGGGGGGACCATTCATCTAGAGATAAAATGCAGGCCATCCCTGAAGGAAAAAGAACTGCTTTGAAGAGCCACTGCTTTCCAGGGAAGGAATTAGGGGGTCAGAGCAAACAAGCAACTCAACATGAGCTCCCAGTGCAATGGGACCAGCAAAGCCATACATCAACAACAAATGGAGAGCTGAAACAGGAAGGTCATTTAACTTGAGTTGAAATAGTATATACCCTAACCCAGTTCATCTGCACTAAAACAGCAGGGAGCATTCACACCACCCAATGAGCAGCTGATCTATGACAGCAGTAATCCTAACACAGCTAGAGCCCAAGGAGAACATGGGAACACAGATTTGACATTTTCAAGTTGGAGAGAACACAGTGAAAATGGTGAAGACAGCTTTGTATTTTCCAAAATGTCTCAGGAGGGTGAAGATGGGAAGCAGCAGTACCGTGGGAATGTCCTCTACATTTCCGAGCAATACGAGAGAACGTGCTTTTAACTTTGGCACTTGCAGACCTTCTTGTTTCCTCTGCTCCACCAATTAACACAGGGGGATGTGCCCATCACACTGGATCACACCGCAGGAAAAAGCTCTGGAGCCCTGTGGAAAGTGCACACTCATGTTGAGGTGCAGCACTGCGCTGACCCTGTGCTCCAGGCACAGCCCTTTGGTGAGCTGACGCATCCACTAACAAGCTCCACCTTCCAAAGGGGCTCACCAAATGGGACAGAGCTCACAGCACTCCACAGCAAGTGGATGGCAGATGGCTCTCAGGGATTAAGGGAGCTCTGTGTAGACATCCAGACAGTATAGACAGCCCATGCTCCTTACTGGTCCAAGTATTTGCTCACACAGCACCTAAAATTTTTACATCTCCAACTTAGCAATGGTTAAACACTTACATCTAAACACCTTCTGTGAAGCAGAAAGAATATCAGCTTTCCCTCATCCACAGAAACATCTCTCTCTGGCCTGGAAAGCCCACAATGATGGTGCAAAATAAAAAACTGCCAGCACAGCTTGATGTAAACGCCTGCAAATGCATCCAGGATACATATGAATTCCATGCAGGGGAGGGCAGGCTAAGCTACCATTGCAGCATATGCATACTAAGTGGAGGCTTTGCAGTGCTATGAAGTGAATGCACGAGGTGTCTATTTGCACAGACAAACACAGGAGTCAGATTCAATTATTCTCTGTGGACGGCCCTGAAACAAAATGCTAACAGACCAAACAGTGTTTTAATGAGAGGGTCCCATCCCTGAAGACCTGGTAGTTCAATTTATATAGCAGAAGAAACAGGGACAGTCTTGTCTGCGTAACTGGAAAATAAGCCAGCATATCTAAAATGTTCAGAATTGCAATATGGTTTTCATTTGCCATGCACTTTTCCATGTCTTTTTCCTTTGCTTGGCTTTGTTCTGTTGTCTGACAATACAGGAGGTGAAAAAGAAATTTCTGTTGGCAGCCCCCAAAATACACCATATCCTAAAAATGTTCAGGGGTCATGAGGGGAAAGGCAGCTTTTCAAAAAAATGCCATTTTCTTCACACATGTAACTCAGAAGACATGGGAGCCCTTTGAGGTTAGAGCAAACTGAAAATTTTAAATGCAGCTCAGTGACCTAAGTGATGGTATCTACAATGAAACACTGCAACACAGATAATTCAGGTTCAATACTGGTTCTGCCATGGATACCTGCTCAGTCCTTCAGCCTCTGAGCCCCAGGTCATCGTTTTGAAAATGGCGGTAAAAACGGAATTCACAGTATGTCTTCAGCAACATGATTTGTGCATGTGCTAGAGCTAATTCAAGAGGATGCTGATAATTTAGGGCAACTAAAACAATACCACTCCATGGATCTTCCTCTGGATTCAACTTTTTTCCTAGACTAACAAGAATAACATGCCAGCTGAGACAGCCACTCCCCTGGTAGAGTAACCAGCTGTAAATCTAGAAACCTGTTCCAGAGTCTTGCGTTTAGGATCCAACATTTCAGCCTGGACTCATCTTTAGTTTGAATCACCAAGGAAGAAAATTCAGCATTTGATTGAAACCATTGATGTACAAAGCTTTCCTTACTGATCAAAGAAAAGTGATTATCTGCTCTTTTTTTGAGAAGGAAAATGACTGTTCCTAAATAAGAGATCGCAAACGCCAATGTGCGTTTTCAGTAGAATTCTGAATTATATTTCACAGCTCCGGATAAAAATTAATGACCTTTGCGTTGTGGAGAATGCTCCAACTGGGATCACTTTTTCTTTTTTCTTTTATTTCTTACGCCTTACAGCACAGACACACAGTAAAATATCTTCACAGATGTAATTGTGTTCTATCACGATACTAGACAGACATGGTGCTGAGACCAGACAGTAATTTACTCACTAAGGCTCTGATCCAGCTTCCGTTGAAATCAATGTAAAGGTTTCCTTTGACTTGAATGGCTATTGACTGGATCAATCTTTTTGTCTTCATAGCTGGAACACAGCAATTTTCCCTTAGTGTTCTGTGACCTTGCTTTCTCATTAAACTTCACTCAAGGGATTCATAAGATAGCGAATACTGCATATGGAAGATAACTCAAGAGATTTATTATACCCAGTCATGTCTAAATCGAGTAGTGACAAGCAGGCGAACATACTTCTTTTCCTACCGTGCTGGCCATCATGAGAATGTCAAGTTTTACTTTATGCAAGGTAAGATCTTACATATAATACCCAGATCTCACCCCCTAAAAAGTCATGGAAATATGTGCAATGGGGTAAATTAAGGACAATTAGAACTGCAACATTGCTGGGGCTTGATGACGTCGATTCAAATTGGACACTTAAATGCATATAACAAAAGTTTGGCTGTTGGTGCTCTTTTATTGAACTCTGCCGGGTCATCCAGTCTCTTGCTCTCACACACAACCACATCATTGATCCCTTTCATAAACAGCCATGATCCACATTAAACACATTCTCCCTTTCAAAAGCTGTGACAGAAGCAGCCTGCCCCTCACTTCTCTAGCGGCCAGAACATTACAGTTTCCAGCCTGAACTTACTCACAACCAATGTATACATATTTAATCCTGTGCCAGCCTAGTTCTTTAGCTTAAATAGTTCTTTTCCTTCCCTGGTATTAACACCCGTGATATATTTATGGATACTCATATCCCCTTTCCACCTCAGCTTTGCTGGGCTAAGCAAGCCAGGATATTTTCTTTTTCTCTCTAATGATGGCTCTTCACTCTGTTTAGAATATTTTGCACCTTGTAGTACTTTAAAGTACTTACAAAGGTTTAGACAAATTATTATATTTTACAGCCAGATTAGGCCATGATGACCTCTTGAATCACCCTGGGTACAGAATACCACCTGTAATTCCTGCATTTTTTGGCCATAATATCAGGTTGAAATAGGGTGCATATTTAATAGGCATCAGGAAACAAATCCATAATACTCTAATGCATCAAGCCCCAGTTGTGCTCAGGTACCAAAATGATCAGAGACTCAGTAAAGGACATACAGAGGGTAGAGTAGTAAAAACCAGAGGCCATGAAAAATGCTGCATTGTTTTAACAAATACATGTTCTATGACACGGTGAGCATCACAAAGTGCTTTCAAAGTTAAACTTGTTATTCGTCCAATATTTATAACAATAGCAAGCTTTTCTTTACAAAGATGACTCCTAGAAACAGTTCCACTTGTTTTTATTTCTGTGCAAATATTTAAAAATCATTCCAGGAGTGCAGAGGGAAGTCGATAAATAAGAAAACACAGAGCTGGAAAGGGAAATTGATTAAAGATAAAAGCAAAAATATCTTTGCAGTTTTGGTCCGAACCAAAAAAATATGTAGAAAACACAACGGCAACATTGGGTTTTATATTCTATTTTGTCAACAATAATGTAAGGTAACAATAGGTCTTCATGTAGCAGAGTATGTTCATCAATTTGGCCAGTAGATTTTCAGCTGGTGCAGGTCAGCAGCATGCAGAAATGTCCCATCAGGGTCTGAGACACCCTTGGACTGACCCTTTCAAAAAGCATTGAAGCATCCTTGGGAGGCTCATGCTCCTTTATTCTAATAACTCCAGTCAGCTGGCCCTAAGGTTCACTCCTACTGCCAAGTGCCTTCTTCAATTCATGATTGCTTTGAAGCAAGTGGAACTATTTGCAGATGAGGTACTAGTTTTGTATAAGCAAACACAGCACAACCTGTGACTTAGCTCTAAGAGGTCCTGAGCACCCACAGCTTCCATTAGCTTCCTCTGAAGTTCAGAGTCTTCAAAGGCAGAGCTGGCATGCCCTCAGGACCTCATTTTTCCCCACCCCCAGAAGCACTGAAAACTAAAGCATAAGGATTATCAAAGCAGTGTGTGAAAACGTACTAAATTGTATAGTCTAAGTTAATACTAAATGTGTATCTATCTAGTGCTCCCTGCAGCTGGTCTGCCAGTGAGACACCAACCAGGACAGCTCTACAATTGGAAAAGCAGATGGGCTGTGATATTTTCATTATGAAGAACCAGACAAGGTCTTAACTGCTCACAGGTCCATGAACGTATGCTTCCCCAAGACTGATGCTTTATGAGCTAAAAAAGGCAATACCCTAGCTAAACCTATGAAGATGTTCCAGTTTAAAAAAGAGGATCTGTGAACACTGAGATTTTTCCATCACTGGCCATGTAAACACTGCTACAATAAAGAACACAAGTATTGTTAAGTCTGAATCTACAGCTTTCCTGTGATGCCTAGATTTAATTTCCAGTAAGCCTGCACTTTACAAGAGCACTATTTTTTTCCAGTTTTCTTTGGCTCTATTTTCTAGGCCTCTGTATTTTGATACAGAGGAGAGAAAGAAGTCCATGAAGTGTTTTAGAAAGAATATATCTGATGGTAAGGCATATCTTAAAGATATAAATTGAACCATCGCTTCTACCTCTGCGCCTTCATGGGCTTTTGCAAATATTGCAGCCATCGTCCTATCTTCATTTCTGAAAACAATGGTGCTTTAAGATCTGGCCATTCCTTCTTGCTATCAGCTTAATTAAAAGCTTCATTAAATGAACTGTTTCACTTTGTACTGAAACAAATTAGGAATACTTACATGATCAGTCAGCTGAGCAGCAGATAATGAACAGCTGAGAGACAGTAACAACCTAAATCAGTGCAGCTGTTTAAAAGGCATGGGCATGACTATCTTTCAAAATTTGCCGTATCCTTGTGAAATAGATAGACATGCTAATAGATATGCCCCTCCCACACCTAGATTTCCTAATTACCCTTGTGTGGTCTGCTGTAGCCATATGGGATCCAGGACAGTCCTAAGGGCAGAAAACAGAGTCTCCCCTTACTGCACTCACTTCTCAGCTGATCTCACCCCTGGGTGTTGGCAGTAGCACCAGGCAGGTTCCCTTTTTATCTGAACTCCCTCCAGCAAGTTCCTCTTGACAAACACTACAAATGCATTTTTGTCTACAAACAGCTGTGATGCTGATTTTATTGTTGTCCATAAAGCAACTGCATTTGCAAAAAAAACCCCAAAAAACTTAGGCAAAGAAGTATTACAGAGGAAGTCCTAGCAGTTTCATGAATGCTCATGTAAATATGCTTTGGCATGAGCGTCAGCACAACTGACTCATTCAAGCCCCCCTTCTTTACTGAACACTTCTGCCATTCACTCACATGTGCCTTGTCTATACTACACTATTGGCCACCATACAAAACCGCGATGACTTACTCTCAAGCAACTCTAAACCTGAAATTTGTCTGTGTAAAAGCCTATGTGAACATTTACTTTAAGTAACAAATTTATCAAGACTCAAATCCTTGTATGATGACAAAAGCAGAGCTCTATTTGCTGAAAGTAGTTGCTGTGATTTAGATAAGGGATACAAAACCACAAAGAAGCTACCTGTTCAGCACAAGCCACTGATTTATGGAGACAGTGGTCTAAGCAATACATTGTATTTCCTAAAAGGGTCATCTTGCCCTGACTACCAAAGCAGGCTATGTGAGCTGACATCACATATAAGAACAGATTCTCTGTATGTAGAGATGTATATGATAATCTTTAACACAGAATCCACCCCAGAGACACAGGTGAATAGGAAAGACTCTAAAACAAACTCCTACTTATTTCTAATCCAGGAAATCAGACTAAAATTCCTCAGTAGGGTTTGGGTTTTCTATTTGTTTTGTTTTGTTTTACAGAGGAAGAAAATCCATGCTCCCAGGATGAGGAGATGCTGTATGCCAAATGTCAGCATGGAGCACATTTTTACAGCCAGCTTCTAAACCCGTGAATAAAGAACAGGGCTTAGCGGAAACGCTGACAGAAGTTTAACCACAGTGGGCCAAAGTTAGCCTTGTGTAGGTGCAAGCAACTCCATCGATGTCAATGGACTTACACCAAGGCTAGAATTGGCCCAATGCCTCTAGCTGGCACTGCTAAAATCTGCAGGCATGATATGGGAAGACAGCAGTCTGGAGGGACTGGATGCTTCCCCCTGAACCTGTTGGGATTCATGTTCATCAGAATGGATTGCACCAGTTCCTCCACGAATGAGCACCTGCAGATTCATCCATGATCAGCTCTAAAGAAATTCGATGCCAGCTTTTCATGGGGCAGTGATTATGGATTACAGTGCTCCTAATAAATTGTAAAGCTTGAGGGATCATAATGTGCCCCTCGCTGGCAGAAGCCTCCGCCAGGCCTCCTTTTGCACACAGCGCTCTGCTTTGTGGCTTTTTTAAGAGAAAGACCACACAGGGATTTTGACATCCTGTAAATGGAAAGCTGTAGCTGGTTTCTAAACATGATGAATTCAATCCTGAGGGCCTTAGCTTCAGCAGGGAATAAATGATCAAGCTCAGGGAAAACAATGGTGTATTATCAAATTAATTTCACAGCACAGGTCACGTGAGATTCCCCAGAGTCCCTCCAATGCCAAAACACAATCTGATTGTGTAGATCAGCGGCACAACTGCTGTCATCAAGGGTAAATTAACCAGCCAGACTCATCCCCTGGTGTAACCTCACTTGAATCACTGAGTAGGTCAGTGGGATCCTGCAATAGACAATTTTAATGTAGAATTTGACCAGCTTTGGGTTTTGCTAATAAGTGGAATTTCCAATCTGTGTCCAGATTAGTAGATTCACTAATACTGCGTAAAATCCTGCTCCAGTGAGGAGCTCCACATAGGCATAAATTTTGTCCATATGGAGTCCCACTGTTTTGAAGTAAATCATGCTTGCTCCAATTTCATTAATGGAGTGACAGAGGGGTTGCAGCAGGTGACCTCTGAATCCTACACACACAGGGAAGCATAAGTACCCATACTCAGCCTGACATAGACTGCATCTGTATCATAATCAAATCAAAAGTGATTTAGGCTACAGTCCTGCAAAGAATTCTTCATGGGCACATCTAGAACTGTATCTTTTGAAATATTTGCTGAAAAGCTGTCCTGAACAAAGCAGCTTTATCTTAGGAAATTCTGAGTACCTTAAAGTGTGCTGAAATAGTTCAGTACAGCACAAGATCTTGCAACACTGTGGAAACCAACATGACAGGTATGTTGGAGATTTCACTAAAGACATTCAGAGTTAAATGTATGGTCTGCTACCATGAGCTGAAAGATGAAAACTTTCTGACTGCAACTTCTGTAGCTTCATGACAGCCTAAGTCCCTGCAGATGAGGCAGACACTCAGCAAGAGCTACACAAGCAACTTGCAGCCCAAGTTCTACGTTTCACATGCTTGTAACTCGTTGGCATGTTCTAATGAAAGGTGATGCTAATTCACAGTTCAGAAAAATTGGTGATACAGAAGAGAACAGTGATATAATAACATGACATAAAAGGTGTGGAGCAAGAAGTTTAATAATGCAAAGGGCAAAATCATATATTTAAAAAAATATCAGGAATATTGTGGATATCACTGTCTAGAAAGAGGAAGATAAAGACCTGCATTCATTAACTGCATTCATGAGCACCTGAGCCATTAAGAGGGCATAGCTCTTAAAAAGACAACCGAAACCACGTCACTGGATGAAAACACAGTTTTCTAGCACAGGTGGGAAAGCATTAAGGGAGCTGTACAGTACAGTTCTCTCCAGTACCCAAAGAAGAGGGATTCAAACTTCAGTAGGTCCAAAGAAAAGCTATTCATGCTATCAAACACCTTATGAATCTTGTAAGCTTAGACCGTTTAGCCTAGTAAAACAAAAGCTGAGAGGACAGGTGATTACTGACTATAAATATATCAGGTATAAAAGAGCTATTTAGGTTAAAAGACAGTGTTCATACAGGAAAATAAATTATATAAGCTATCTTTGAATAGAATTAGCATACACCTTAGAAAATATTTCTGACCATCAAAGGACTGAGTTTCTTTAACAGTTTTCCAGTGAGAATAGTGGGGGACAAGACACCTATGTGCTTTAAAAATGGATCCGTGCTAACCCTATTAAGGACTGCATAACATACCACCTTTCAAGAGCAGGAAGCAGAGTCAATAGTCTGGAGATGTCATCCCAGTCTTGCATCTCTGTGGGGTGACTGAAACTCCACAGCCCTGGTGAGGAACCAGGATCCCACTGTGCTTGGCACTATACATGGGCTTATCACAAAATGATGGACTTTTAGCATACTGAAGTTTTTCTATGTCTTGTATTATCTGATAGATTCAAAGGGCATCTTACTTAAAAACTAATAAAACAATCTGGCCAAAATTTGTCAAGACTACAAGATTTGAGGAGGAAAGGATTGGAGTGGAGTAACATCTGAGGAAGAAAAGACTTCAAAAGCAGGGATGTTAATACAGGGCAAATAAAAATGTACAACAACTACAACCTAAGCAGTAGCTATGCCTAGACAATAAAAAACCAACAGTAAACCTTGTGGTAGCATGTTACCACTTGTCAGATGAACATAAAAATTGACTCTACGAGTGCTCCTAGCCCATTGCAAATGAGAAGTGAAGCATGTTGACCTAAATAAAACAACCTCCAGCAAGATTTAGGAGATGAGCAGCTGGAGTGATAACATCTTACTCCTGCTCAACTCTAACTACAACAACATATTTGATGGCAGTCTCCACTGCACAGAGAATCAGCCACGAAAGAGTAACTCATTACACTGTGCTCCCATGGTATAAGTAGTCACATCAGCATACTGCAAGCAGCTGCAGCAATGAGCTTTGCCCAATACTTATACATTCTATATGGTATATGTATTTGGGGGTGTAATGCATAATTTGCACTGCGGATTTAGAAAGTTCTAATTAATTTTGTGATCGATGCTCTAAAACTACTGACTGAAGTTAAGATTTTTTTTAAATGGTTAAATTACATTTGTGAATTAACACGAGCAGGGTTGAGTAATCACCACTTCATGTTCATGTATACTTCATTCAGTTCAATTAAGTTCTGCTGTAAAAGGAAGAGGAGAAAATAGCCAGACAAAATGCTATTGCAAGAATCTGGGTGACAACTAATACAGTTTACAAAAGAGTAAGAAAAATGGTAGATTTAAACCTTTTAAAGAAAATAAGTCTGAGATTTATTAAGGAGGCAAGATAGGTACTATTACTGGTAGAATTCTCTCACACTCAGAGTGACGAAGTATTTTGTGAACTATCCTTAGGAGACATTCCACCCTGTTCAGCAATATAGTCATACCTGGCATGGAAAACACTAGTTGTTTAACAGCATATCATACAGATGCAGAGGTATTTTAGGAGAGAAGATAAGGAATACTATAAGCAATTGAAATGCTATGGAGAATTACATGCAGACACAACTACAGGATATCTTGAACATTCCTCATACAGGGAACATCTGGAACTCTTATTCCTGGAGAGGAGGCTAAATAATCCTTGTATCATGTTTGGGTTTTACCTTACTACCTACCACTATGGTAGGAGAGAATCAGAAAAAATAATAACAATGCCATTGGCATCAAGGATTAAAAGAGATCCCTTGAATTTTTAGGGCAAATATATTATTTTTTGCTGCACCTTACTGGCTGGTTGGTGAGCTTACTTGATACAAGCCTGAGGAGGGTAATTTAGAAGAGAGGAGTTGGTTGATAGGCCAAAAGTGAGTATGGATCCATATTCTCCAAACTCATCAATAGCAATTCTTTGTATGGAGAAATTTCTCCACAGACCCTCTCTTCAGTGTAAAAGCTCAGGAAAATCAATTAATATATTACTTTTGTTATTTGCCACACACCCCCTCGCCCCCCCAGCTGTGGCCATCTTGGTAGCCTTGGTGACGTTGCTTAGTGCCTACTCACACACCAGCCCAGCACACCTTTCTCTGGAGATTTATTCTCCTCTGTAACTCACCATGCCAGCAAGATTATAAATTGCTCCAATTTGCAATCTGTCCAAGACTCAGGGGCTCAAAAGCAAAGAGCACCGAAGTATGAAATGGATGGACACTGACCATGATAAGACAGTTTGGATATCAGAATTACTTCTTACCTTAAAGATAATGACTCCAGCAACATCCTACCCTTTGGCAGAGGAACTCAGCACATGAATCATGATTATGACTCTCAGCTCTGCTCTGAAGAACTAGTCATATCTGACTCTTCTCAACTTGTGAGAACCCAGACAATCACGCCTCAGGTCAAGATCTGCAGAATGCTAGTCACGTCCTCTTTAAGCCATGACATAATAAGCAATGCTTTTCCACGCCATCAGCAGAGGTGCTGTTACTGTGAATTCCTAGCGCCAGTAGTTTCTGTGTACACATGCTGACAGATGCAACTACTGTTGATCTATCAGTGAGCTCTTCACCTTCAAGAAGTCCATATGAGAAAGACAAAACCTTTTACACACCCATCTTTCTCAATTTGCCAGGCACACCAAGAGGAAGAGCACAAAGCAACGCTAACTGACTGGAGAGCAGATGAATGCTGTAACATTGTGCTGCACAGGCAGCACAGTCAATTCCTGCATCAGACACTCATTTGATCAAAAGTGGTTCTGCTGGCAATTTACTTTTCTTGATCCCACAGAAAAAGAGTTTTAGTCTCTATTTTAAATTTGACTTCTGCTTCCTGCCCTCACGAAAATCAAGGCCAGATAAATGATTTTCAAAGACAAGACGGTTTCTTTTTTTTTTTTCACAGATTCAGAAAATGATTTGTCTTGATGAATAATACAGCTTTGTTCGTTTAACTTAACTCCAAAGCACCTCTGCTCTCTCCAGGTAACCAAGGACACATGCATTTTTAACACACCCGTCTCAAAAAGAGTTTGCAGGGCAGGCAGTCAAAAAATCCATCCTGTAACTTGGATAATGAGGTATGGAGCCATTCAAAACCACTCAACATGCAGCTCCGTGCTGCCACTTCTGCAGATTCACTTTATTAAGGAGGGTTACATCGTAAAGCATTTCTCTTTCGGGGGTGGAGGGGAAGTTATGCAAAACCAGTATCTTTTGATGCATCACGTACTTCCAGAGCTCCACAGAAATCTGAGACTTCTCCAGAAAGTATAGAGAAACATCACTGGTTACTCCACAACATCAAAACACAGATAATTTAAGCAAAGTTAGAGTCTCCTCTAAGTTTGCTGGATCTAACATCAATATTGTATTGGCATGACCCTTTCTCTCTCATTTCTAATTCCCTCCTTGCACCCACACACCAAATTTCTCTTCTCCACACTCTAACCACTTGTGCTTTTGACATCATATCCCAGCGTGTTTCTACATCACTCAACATCTTCACCATTTGTTTCCCAAGCAAGGCAAATAATCCAGCCCCACATCAAAGCAACAAGTAGGAGCAATCTGAAAACTGCACAGGTTTCAGTAATGGAAGACAGCAAGGAACAAGCAAGGTCTTATTGCCAAACAGTGAGGAAAATTAATGAGGCTTTCAAATGCCCAACTGGCAGTGTTAGTGTGTTAAAAGAATGTAAAAGAAGGGAAAGGACCATCTGCCTGCCAACTATGAGTACTCTCTGGCTGCTGCTAAAAACTCCACTGACTGCTGGGCTTGAAATTCAGGTATTAAAGTTTAAGGGATGTGTTCAAGACTTTTATGAAATGAACGTGATTTACACCAAAAGACACAGCCAGTGATGCTTTTTATCCTCTCTTACTTTTACTAGTATTTTTCCTCTAAATGGATTCTCTGGATCTTTGGCCACTAGTAAAATTTCAGGCTTCCAAAAAAGGATTATTTTTAATTTACAATGAATCATAAAATATATGAAATTGGTTGATGTATAATTCCAGATTGCTGCTTGGTCGTTGAGCTGAAATAAATGAAAATGGTAGCCTAATCATCAAATTGAATGATGGCAAGGATAGTCTAAAAATGAGTATTTTCCTCTGAAACCCTTTTGCTCTATGTCCAGATTCAGATCTGACACATGCAGAAGGAAGGGCTCCTCTAGGATTTGGTGGTAGATAATCCTATTTTAAAGATAAGGAACCACTTGACACAGTAGTGATTAGTATTTGGTTTCTGAAGGTTTTACAATAGCACCTACAAGTGACGTTACCCCTGACTCACAGCTGGGAAGACTGAAGTATCTCAGCTACCTTTTCACCATATAACCCCCCCCACACACCCCCATACACAGTTTGGGGAAAGCAATCTGTACCTGTCATGCACAAGCCTCCATTCAGAAGCTGTCCCGACAAGCAAAATCACTTTCCTAGGGCTACCACATGAACAGGTGCTAACATTCACGTTAGAAAAGGGGGTTAGTGGCTTCCCACTGCATGGACTCATCTTGCTCTAAGACTGTGGTGCCACATTTTCAAAGGTATCCAGAACTACAGTTTTATTCAGAGTACATAAGACGAACAAGTGGCTTTATCAAAGCACATGCCAGAATTTGAGCTGAGCATTAATTAGTGGTACCAGAAGATGTACATCTCCAGAGTGAATCTTGAAGCAGTATAAACAGCAATTTATAAGAATGCAGCTTACACTGATCATTGACATGACATATGGTAACAACTGAACGATCTACCAATACTGGAAAAGTGTAAAAATCTAAAAAGAGTTAGTCGGGAGAAGAGGAAGGAAATTAAGGAAAGCTTAGGCTGGCTGTTAGACAGAGTTCACTACTGGTGAATGAATGGTACACTTTCCCAAGGGAAGCAATAGATTAGTTATTTAAAGTCAACAGGAGAAAATGCATTGTAGGGAGCAAGCCCACAGTAGCAAGGGATGAACTGCATAGCTGTCAGCCCTTTTCCAATTCTAATTAGCTTATGATTTACTAGTAATTCTTCTTTGGGTCAAAAGACCACCACCATTCTGCTTACTAGTCTCCATAAATATATGTTACACAACAGAGAGAGCCCAAGTTCTTCCTGCACAATGTGCTGTTATCTGTCACCTTGTAATTACTGAAATTTCATGCAGCCAAGCCTTTTTGCCACAGAGATGTTACTTTCTAAATGATTCTAGTTAAAGTGAGGGTCACTTTAACTAGAACTTCTCTTTGCACTTTGCAAAACAAAAAAGCAGTTGCACCATGTTTCTCTGAGACTTCGTGTGCCTGGAAGCTATGCCTGGATGAAGAAAACAGGTTGTGATTAAGATCTACTGAGATACCTGGAGCAATTCAGGGCTCTGTCTACAAACAATTTGCATGTCTAGCAGCTGTAATGCACTTTCAGCTCAGGCTCCAAACTTCAAGACACCTCGCACCAGCCATAGAATAGGTGAACTAGGAGCCCATCACACATCTCATACTGCTTCTAGAAGAAGACGTGAGACAAACAAAAGACGAAGTGAGCAGTTTTATGTTCATACAGGACAAAAGATGTGCTAAGAGTTGTAAGAGTTGGAAGAAGCCAGTTATTGCAGGTGGGGTACAAGGAGAGGCATTTGGAAAAGGGCATTTCCCCAATTGTGGAAAACAAAGAACCTTCTTGTCATTCTAGAATTAAAAGACTAGGTGGGTTGCCAGAGATGAAGGAAACAAAGGTAGGGAAAAGGAGCAAAAGGAAGATGTTTTGCAAGGATTCAAGTATCAGCCATGAATTGCCGGTGTTCAGAGGGTAACTCTGGGATTCGGAAGACAATCCCTCCCCTTCCCAGCATGGAGAGGAAAGGAGCAGAGATTGCATACGGGCATTTTTTATTCTCCCTGGTTTTCTGACTCTTATTCTGCCTGAAAGGAAAGAGTTAATGGGTTAGAAATCCTCTGCAAATCCTATTTCTTTTATCTATCAGACATCCCTAGAGAGATAAATTGTTGTCCAAAATGAGCTGGGATCTAGAAATACGATGATACAGAACTGGAAAAGACCACATGAGCAACAAAGTTTTACCACCTGCTCATTTATGGTGGTGGTTAAAAGCATAAAATTAAAATGCCTGTGCTAACACATTCCTAGCTTAGCCAGGCCAAGGTGAGGCCTGCTAACTAGGAAGAGCTGCGGGGCATGCAAAAGCACCAGATGTTTGCCTGCTGAATGACTAATCGTGCCCTCACCCTCAGTAAAGTGTTCGAGTGGCATGAAGAGACACATTCTTGGCTTCATAAACAGCTATCGTTAGCATCCAGTTGAAAATGTCATTAAAAGTCTGTGTATTTCAGCCCGAGGTTGGAGTGGCTGAAAGCTCCTTGTTCCTTTACCACCCCAACCAGCCTGTCAGACAGATGTGGAGTTTTTCTGGTGGAACAGAAACAGCTGTAATCACTGGATTAGGTATGGTTCTGAGGATGAAAGCAAAGGACAAAATCCAAGCACTACAGCCTGCAGGGACTGGGCAGAGGGAGGGAAGGGAGCTGCCAGCATCTTGTGCGGGGCCAGGGAGAGCCCTGCCCTGCCCGGAAGGCAGCAGCCCGGCCGACAGCAGCCCGGCCGACAGCAGCCAACAGCAGACGGGAGCTTGCCCATTTCTGACAATGCGGATGGGAATCAGGAAAGGAACAGTGGTTACAGGGCAAACAGCATGAGAAAGGTTGGAACTCAGCCCATTTCCAGCCGAAAGAGCCACATAATTTACCAGCCTGTAAGAAAAGCCAATCTGACTGAAGTTTGCTCTCGCCTTTGGAGGGATTTCTGACAGAGAAACAGAAAAGACCTGCCATCCTGCATTCAGCAGAGCAGATCCATGACCTCTAAGAACAACCAAAGACAGCAGCACTTCCCTGCATCAGGAACCCATGGACTCCAGGCCACAAAACATCCCCCTCGCCAAAGTGGGCAGCCAAGGCCAAAAGGCTCTCTCTGAGAAGCAGTGGTACCTTTGCAGACTGGTGTCAATAAACAGCAACACCGTAGACATCCTTCTCTCTCTAGCAGGTATAACATCCCTAGCAGAAGACAAGCACAGGGATCTGTTGTTATATGAACCCTTCCTGATGAGAACGGGATGCCAACCAAGTGCACTCTAGATGTTTTACTATAACACCCTGTCAGACTGCCAAAGGTATTAAATAACAAATCTTATTTTCAACCATGACCACAGTTCAGTGCAGCCAAGTGAAAACAGTCCATTGCAGGTGGACAACATATAAAGCACTACACCCAGCCCCTGGAGAGGGCACCCTGCCCTTAACGACGTGTATTCCAGCTGTACTACAACAGATGTACAGTCCCCATTCAGCTTAAAAAAAAAAAATACTGGCTTGGGTAGACTCACTAGTTTAAAGGTAAAATATGCTATTGGCTCTAACTTCAGTTGTACAACATTGATATATTCCACCTTCTGTTAAAATACAATCTTGGTAGCTATCCATGTCTGATGCAGTAATGAAAACCAACCTGCTTCTACACACCTCAAGTCACACTAAAGAGAGGAACTGTGAACTGGGCATGCCAGTAGGAGTGAAATACAAAAACTTCTGAAACAGAAAAGATATGCACAGTCCTCAAGAATACTTGGTTCAGAATAGAAGCAAGGACAAGTACCTTTTAAAGACAGCCTGATCCAAAGCTGATGGAAGGAATTTTAAGACACCCTCCCCCCTTTATTTCAGTGATCTTTGGATCAGGTTCATCGCAGGAGGCTTGCAGCCAATTCATAGCCTTTAAATTCAGGAGGAACAAATACAGTAACTTCTTGAGTAACTTTTAGAGGCATAGTTCTAAATAAACAATTTGCTCTTGTCATTTCAGTCCACATCAAAGATGGTGCCAACTAATCAAGTTGATGGGAACTTCAGTGGCAGTTGGAACCTTGCAATGTGCACTTGTAGAGGAGAGAATGGAGAGCATCTTCATTTGCAGCCCACTTCAAAGTCAAGTTAGCTTGTTCCACGGGAACATGGACCACTGACAAGACAGCCTTGGCAACTCTTTTGTAATCTCTTAGTCCTGAAAGGAAGCTCAACAATTAAAGCTAGTGTGCGAGCCTTAATGCACCGGAGAGGTCTGGTTTTCAATTCAAATGCTGAGGTTCGGAAGATCATAGCCAACAGCAGCCACAGAATCAGCAGCTTGTTTCCAGTTCATGAACTTCATATGCAAGCTGGATTTCCACTCCGGGAAGGGAAGGGCTGAAGGGAAATAATTCAAGTAATCATGCCTTTGGGGTCTATGTTTTTTTAATTTCTTTTTTTTCTGCCCAGGCTGGCACATGTCACTAGGAGCAAAGCCAACACTAGACACACAGTGCGTCAAGTGACTCACCACTGATCACTACTTGTTACTGGGAGCACAGGTGTGGAGGAATCTAAGAAGGGGAAATGCAAACTTGCATCGAAGGAAATAAGGGTGGCTACTGCCAGATGTTCTGCAAGCAATTTGGGGAATGAAGTGGAAGAGTTAGCAGCAGCTAACTGGTGGGAATCTAGTTTTTCTGCAAGCACTGCTCCAGCAGGGTCGGTTTCAGAGATAATGCTGCCAGTTTGAACAAGAACATCTTGTTTTTACTAGCACGTTTGTCCTTTCTGTTGTTTTGATGAAAGAAAGGGTCATTTCAAATGGAAATCACTGAATGTGAGCTGTGCTTCAGACTGATTTTTCCTATGCGTACAACTAATAGGCAGAGATGGGAAGCCATTTAAAATATATAGCACTTTTTGGGCAATCCTTTAAAACAATCTCTGATTAATTCTCACAACTCTAGAAAATGCTGTCTGTCTTTTTTTCCCTTATGCATTATTACTTCAACTGAGAAACCTGATGCTGACTTACCATTGTTTGCCCAAGGCAATGAGTGAGCTGCTGGTAGGGATGAGTTTAGAAGTTAAAACTTACCAATTCCCAGGTTTGTATTTATGACATCACAGCACATGTCTCTCTTTCTCAGTCAATTCATGTCCCTTTCTAACTGTTAACAGACCAAAGCAGGTGACATTTATACAGGATTACTTGACTCCAAGCAATATTAATACTTGCAATTCTGTAGCTGGCCCAGACTAAGTGTTCCCAGAGCTTTACAAAGCCCTGTAACCAAAGCCTCACAACATCTCTGTGAAGTACTATTTGTTTTGTAAGGGGGCTGAGTAACAAAGCATGGAGTTTTTATGGGACATGCTTATGTTCACACAGTAAGCCTGTAACAGGACTTCATGCTATCCATGGATACCAGGTCATTCCCAGATGTTACAGGAATGCTCCAAGTCTTCAACCTATGTTCAGCTCAAGAGCCCATTCTGAGTTGTTTCCTCAATTCAATTTTCAGCCAGAAGTATTGTCCACAGAAGGCACAGAAAAGATGCAAGAAGACCGTGTCCAGCAATCTTAAACAACCTCATCAAGGCTAGGAAACCACACATAGAAATTTTGTAGGGTGAAGGGACCAGTCACAAGAGACTCTATTGGTTTTTTCTCTACTACACAAATTTTTAGGCTCTGTGCAGTCTAACATGCATACCATTTAACCTTCTAACATTGTTAGTTGTAGGTGCCAATAAACTCAATGAGGGAACATTTGAAATCAGTCTCACCTAACTGTAAAATCGATGCTACCTGTCACAGCACAGTGAAACACTAAGGCTCCAGCTGTACTGTATGGTTTCAACTCCTGACTACACAAAAACACACACATTATGTTAAAATAATTTTCATTAAATGCCTCAACGAGCTGAAGAGATTGTTATCTGAAAACAAAGAAAAAACATTTAAACTACAGGGTGCTGGGATTTCAGATGGATTCCCACTGCTATTTGTGTTACAGAGACAAGTAGAGGTTCCACATGAGTGGCACGGCACAAGGTGCTATTCATAGAGTAACTTCTCATCCCAAAAGAACTTTGGCTCTCAATGAACAAAACAGATTACATGTACTCTCATACTCATTCACAGGAAAGTTGAGGCAGAGAGCGCTCAGCAGATATCCTCTTGGAGTTGGTTTAAATTTCCTGTCCCTGCACCATCTCACCTCTGCGTGGGTTAGATCTTCCTGCAAAAAGGAAATTTTTTCCCAATAATCCAGGATGTAAATCCAAATTGCAATAGATATTTCCTGCTAAGTCCCCAAGAGGGTACTGTATTACACAGTCAGAACATCTTCTTGTGATTAAGAGGATTACACTAAACCACATAAAGGCACTCTTTAGTTATCATTCTGCCACCAGTAGGAGATGCAACCACTGCACAGTTAGACATACCTGCACTAGGTATGATGAGGCACAGGCTGTATTAGCACTACCAACACCCTAGGTGCTTACTTGGCCAGTTGATGCCTTTGCCCTCAGAGCCATGAAGGAAACAGCCTTTGAACTTTTAGAGCTAAAGTGCGTAGAGAAGTAAAACGCTAAACCTGTTAGCTGGTAAAGATGTTTTTGTTTAAGCAACATATTTATTCCTTTATACTCTGTTATCTGACCAGGTTCAGCTACATCTAATAGCTCCAGTGAGGAAAAATGGAAAGCAGCAACTGTAAGAAGAGAGGATTTTTGTAAGTCAGTATGTGTGTGAGTGGGAATGGTTTTATGAATTTAGCTCATCCAAAGACAAGCAGGCACAGAGCTGTCCCCATTAATATGGTATCACACAGCATCCAGTTGCCCTTCTCAGCTCTGACATTCCGGAGCCTCCTCCAAATGCCAACTCTGTTGCCCACAATCCTGAAGCAAAGTCAGAAGGAAGCACAGCGCATGTGGCATGCTGCACTCTTAATAGCAGAAAGGATGTTTTGGCTGCTGCCTCCACAATAATCACTTTCTTTTCATTAAGGATATGTCCAAACAATATTTCACTGGCAGACACAGTCTTCTGCTTAGACTCAAGACAGCCATTTACAAGTCTTTCACCTGCATCCTTAATTGGAGCTCTTATTTGGTTATGGCCTCTTACCTCTCTTTCCCACATAAGAAACTCCAGTTCAGGAGAGGAAGTGCTTTAAACTCCGGCTAATTAACACAGCAGAAGAAAGTCAGAGCTCAAAATCTAGCCTCATCTATCAGAAACTCCTCACCCTGCAGTTAGGAAACATGAAGCTGCTGACAACTCTTAAACACTCCTCCCACAGGAAATTTATTTCTCCCATAACTTCTGGGGAATTACTCTTATACAGTCGCAACATAAAAAATCCTGGGAAACAGTGATATCCACATATACACACACTCTCCCAGAGGCAAGTGCAGAAACACTAAGGACCTGCACATTGCTTTGCTATCGTGGATGTTCAGATGGAGCTTCCAACCTCCTAGATGAACTGTGCAATGAAGTCAAGGATATGCACCTGTGACTAACTTGTTCTGCTCTGGCACAGCAAGGCCAGGCAGCAGGACACCGGCACTCCTCTCTCAGCTCTGCCACTGACTGCACAACCCCGTCCTAGGTCACTAAACACCAGCAGCCAAAGCTGAAAATGAGGTGCTTTGCTGGAGAGGCATGGCTCAGAGAGCCCGTGTCTTTAACTCTCCATGACTTCCATGTCTTTGAGCTTTCAGGACCCCTGAGACCAGAAATGCACAACCAGGCATCCAAAAACGAGGCTGTACCTCATTAGCCTGTATGAAAAGCCATGTCCTCCACTATTCTACATGAGTAGCATACAATCATATACATCTTAGTATAGCTATGCCTATACATGGGGAGTTGCGTATCAGCCCTAATGTCTCTCTGTTTCACTTTATCTTCCTCTATAATGGAAATAAATAATACCCACACAGCATGGCAAAGCACTTTGTAATCCCCAAATGAAGGGTTCCGTAGGTGTGAAGTATTCATAAGATGTATTTATTTTCAAACTGCAAAAAAGCTTGCTGCTGTGTTCCCTGGCTGCATTTAGCAGACCTCTCCACTGTGCAGATCTGAGGCAGACATCAGGGAAAGGAATGCTGTGATAATCAACTCCAAATCCCGCAATCTATTTGTTCTACTAATTAAAGGAATATTTACTCAGGAAGCAGGTTTACACTAGATGAATAGTTTCTAAGAACAAATACGATTTAATTATGTGGAGATGCAAGAAGCATACTACATATTAAGTAGATTAATTTAGACTCACTAAAAATAAAGGCAAAATTGGTGCTTGGCTATTAATTTTCTATGTTGGAGAAAAGAAAGGGTTCACAGTGTTGTCTGCTTTAGAAGCTCATTTAAAAGTCATCTGTATTTTTTCAGAAAGAACTAGAATAAGTCCTTTGCATAAGATAACTTCATTTACTCACCACATTTTATAAATTGTATTCTAGACTGAAAGAACAAATTTTATGGAATTCAGTAACAGAGCAAGAAAGAAGTGAAGCATCTTGAGCAAGAAATAAAGCAGGGTTCTAAACAATGACATGACATGGGAGTGAGGATGACCAGGTTGAAGAGGTGTCACATAGCATAGTTACAAAGAGAGTCCGTACAGGGGCCAAAGCAGAGCAGGCCAGTGCCGAGGAGTGTTTGATGATACATGAACTTGCGGCATACTTGGCCCCTCCATTCCCACGTTCTGTGGTGAACACGAGACACGGTGTGGCTATAGGAAAGCAAGAGGCAACCTACAACATGAGTTGTGTGGAAAAATCTCTCTGACAACAGATACCTTGTTTAATAAACAAGACGGACTCCTGGGCTCTGAAAGGTGACAAACACTTGAGCAGAGGAGTAAAGAGAAGGTCTTGGTGGGGCTTCAGATAGCAAGATGGCAACTTTGAACTGAATCCATGGATTATAGCATACAGAATGTATTTCTTTATTTATTGAACGAGCTGATAGAGAAAAGCAACATGATATTTTGGTATCAAACTAATTTGTCCAAATTGTTCGTTTGATGACACTGTAAATAGAAAAAGAAAATGTATTTTTTAACAGTTAGCTTAAGTATTCAAAAGGTATCCATCAACAGTATTTGACCTTGCTTTATAGGAAAAACTAATGTCCCAGGAAACACAGGGACTATTTCGAAGCCTTCTGCTTTTACATAAAGAATTCATCATATTTCTGCTGTCAAACAAGAAAAAGCAACAGTGACTGCAGGACTCTCATTCTCTGCCTCCCTCTACAAGCTTAGACAAGTGACTCAACTTCTCTTTGCCTCAGCTTCTTCCCTAGTAAAAAGGAAATTTGTTCACTTAGGAATCATAAAGGATGATACAAGAGGTTTGATATGTTACAACTGGATAAGGCACAAAATAACATGACAACTTTTTTGTAAATTCTTCTTCCTGTCCTTTACATGTGCTACTAAATATAACCGAGCAAAACAGTTCTAGTTGATTCTTGTCTTTCGTCTTACTGATGCCTTTCATTTTCTGCACAAGCTTCCTTCCTTTTCAATACCTTTGAAAAACAAGAATTTACTAGCATCCCACCACACTTCAATGTGCTGTTACCACCTGGCTTCATACCAACCAGAAAGCTGGCTTTTCCCATTTGCTCCCGTGTTTGCAAGTATGTAGAAGTCTTCCACTTTCAAAGATACAGACTTCAGCCTAGAAGTAAAGTTTTTAGGAGTCTTGCTGAAATGGAATATAGCTAGTCTTGTGGGTGAAAATGCAGAGATTAATACATTTTAAGCACATCTCCAGTTCCTACCGAGGTTTAGCTACTGCTGAGTTCAGCTGAGCCTGTGTTCAGCTGAATGGTGGAAGTAGAGTTAATGCTAAGGTCAGGGAATAGACTAGATGATGCATCAAGATCTGTTCTGTGAAAGTCTGGCCACTGATATATTAAATTAGTATCTGACTGTTTATCGGATGCAGCTCAATATTTCATTACAATGTTCAAATCTCAGCCTTTAAAAAAATACAAAACAGAAATTTAGAAGAATATGGGGAAAAGGAAACGGAACCTTTGAAACCCTCTGTGAAACAGAGGGCCCAGCAAAATACAAAGAGCTTTGTAGCATTTTGGAAATTAATAGCAGCCCATTTTTATCAAATAAATGCTGTTGTAGCTGAAACAACACAGATTGCAGACACATTTGTAGCTTGCTGTCTTACAGATTAGCCAAAGTTTTCAGGGAAAGATCTTCCTACATCAATCTGCTTTGAAGTGCTTCCTACAATCATGATAATCTGTTCCAGAAACTGGTCATAATAGAAAACACAATTTCAAAGCAGTCTACAAAGCACATTTCTAAAAATGCTTTCAGTTACACCTCAATTGCAAATATGCCACTGAGCCACTTACTTCTTCATCGGGGAGGGTTGGCTGTGATAAGCACACATTTTTCCTATCTCCTGCCTTTTAATCGTGTCTATCAAGTCATTGTAACTGACAGATATGTTAGCTCTGCTATTCAAAACAAATAAGAGATCCCTAAATTATATTGCTGCATTTTAAAGAGGTACTGTCATGTTGAAAACCTAGGGCCAGCTCATGCAGCCCTGACTCAGGTAGTATGCCAATTTCAAAAACAAATAGTCCTTGGATAAGAACTGCAAGACCTGAACTTTTTGGTTTGTTTAAATGAAAAATCCAATTTTAACTTCATAAATGGAACTTTTGCTACTGATGTCCCTTGGTGCAGGATCAGGCCCTTATCTCTTCTACAAATATCTTAGACCATTAGAACTGCAGACATCAGATTATTTCCAATTGTTTATACTATTAATTTAAACCCCTGATTCTACCAGGTAGAAGTATGCCATGTAAATAATCCCACTGGCTCAGGTCCTTGTGATAACTTCACTGAAGCACGTCAGTAGTTCACTTGGTCTTTTAGTGGACAAAAGTCTTGAATCAGCTTGGCAAAGGAAAAAAAAGCAAGTCTCATTTTACTTCTGTTTATAATCAATTACTTCTGCATCTCATGCTCAAACATTTTGGAAGTTTAAAATTCAACAGAAACAGAGATCTTGTTGGTTTGGGTTTTGTTTTAATTAAAACTGGAAATGCTTCTCTTGGTGCTGGGTTTTGCAACAGCGTAACCTTGCAGACCTTATTTCGGAGACTGTCTCTGGACCGATACCATCCCTATGCAATCCTTTCCCATAGTGAGCTGGTTTTGGCTGGGATAGAGTTTATTTTTCTTCATAGTATCTAGTATGGGGCTATGTTTTAGATTTGTGCTGAAAACAGTGTTGATTACACAGAATGTTTCAGTTATTGCTGAGCAGGGCTTACACAGAGGCAAGGCCTTTTGCGTCTCTCGCAGCACCCCACTGGTGAGTAGGCTGGGGGTGCACAAGAAGTTGGGAGGGGACACAGCTGGGACAGCTGGCCCCACCCGACCACAGAGACCACAGAGACATTCCACACCATATGACACCATGCTCAGCATATAAAGCTGGGGGAAGAAGAAGGAAGGGGAGGATGTTCAGAGTGATGGCGTCTGTCTTTCCAGACAACTGTTATGCATGATGGAGCCCTGCTTTCCTGGAGATGGCTGAACACCTGCCTGCCGATGGGATGTGGTGAATGAATTCCTTGTTTTGCTTTCCTTGCATGCCCGGCTTTTGCTTTCCCCATTAAACTGTCTTTATTTCAACCCACGAGTTTTCTCACTTCTACTCTTCCTATTCTCCCCCCCATCCCACTGGAGAGGAGTGAGCAAGCGGCAGCATGGGGCTTAGTTTGCTGGCTGGGGTTAAACCACAACACATAGGTACAAACTTTCTTTGAGTTTTTGGGCTTGGACTACTAGTCCTCAGTTAAACACAACTACAGCGCTTCAATGAGGCTGCACTAGTGTATCTGTGAGTAGAATTGGGCTCTTGCACTTTTCATGGGCGACCAAGTCCTTTGAGAGCTTTGTAAATGGATAGCAGAGTAGGCTGACAGAAAACAAAGAGTTTTCATTAAATGATAAAATCTTTCCAAACTAAAAACAGAAACTGTATTACTTATGGGAAGGTTCTAGTCCTCTCAGACCACAAGTATCACAGTTAAGGTTAGTGCAGCCCAACTATACACTAGTATAACTTTGGGAAAGACTGTTGCCTTGTGTTAGAAATCAAGAACTCAGGCCAGTAAGATCTCATCCACAGGTTATTTCGCTGAAATGAGTAACACTTCATGCATTTGTACAGATCGCAAAAGTGAGTTTATTCTGTAGGCTTAGATCTTACACTTGCAAGAACAGAACAGCTTCCTCACTAGAAATTCAACCTGACCTCCGCCCTCAGTTAGTTTGAAGTGTGTCTTTTCTCTTTGCCTACATCACAAGTGCTCCTGAGTGAAAGCGAGAGTTTGGTTATGCCCGGGCAAAGTGCAGACAGATGTTCTGACATTTCCCCACAGAGAGCTCCTCTGATACAACGCTGCTCTGACTTACAAGCAGTGCTGCTGTTGCAGTCCCTACCCACCTCCCAGCCATCCTCCTCTGCCAGTAAAAACCTGCTGTTTCCTCTTACCACTACAGCTACTCCAGTTCTTCACCAGGCATGTATGACACCAGGCTCTTCATGCCAAGAGCTATCCATATTTTCTGCCTTTCAACTTTATAGTTCTTACCTCCTGTTATCTATCTGCTCAGTTCTGCTCTGCAATCTCTGCTGTTCCTGTTCTCCCAAACCTTTGCAGCTGTCAGCACTACTGACTTCTTTGGCCAGTGGAAAGCATTCAGAGAAGACTCATCAGGCAATAAGGATTGAAAAAATGCAGAAGAATCCAGTATCATATTGAAATATCACTGAGAAATTAAGAGATAACTTGATTGCAGTTCACAAGTACTTCAACAGCAAGAAAACGTGATGCTCTGCTCTCCAGATGAGAGTGTAACATGACCAAGAACCTAGCAACTGAGAAACTGAGAGGCAACATAATTGCGAGGGCTACTGAATTTGAAACACTTAACCAAGAATTGCAGGATGTTCTCTTCCTTCAGAAATATTTAAATAAAAATTGGATACGTGTTTAGAATAGTTGACCAGTTTGAACACCAATGAGCTCAGGAGAGTTCTATGCCTTCAGGGAAGACAGATAAAATGACTGAAAGCACCTTTCTGGAGTTACCATCCATCACTGTGGGAGGAAGGACTAGATAGGGAAGAATCCCAGGAATCAAGAGTAAAATGTTTCACTAAAGGGTGAAATTCTAAAAACCCGGTTCACATGTGTTCTCTCACAAGTCAATGTTCTTCATTTGAGTAAAGACTAAGTGACCGTAGAAAAGACTGCTTCCCCGAAGTATATCATCTGCAGATCTGCCAATGAGTTTCCAATGAAAAATTAAATTTAGATTTTTCAGCCTTGATACACTTTGTCTTTATTAAACTAGGAATGAAATATAACATTGGGAGTAATCTTATCCAGTCGTCTTAACTAATTTAGCATTTTGGATGCCTTAGCTTATGAACTTTACAGAGGGATTCTTGGCAAAGAAGGATGGCATTGTAACTTCAGCTTTCTTAAAATTAACTCACACCAGCTATTCTCAGTAGTGCCATCATTATCTGTGAAACTGTGCTCAAATGAAGAATCAATAAATAAATATGAAGAAGAAATTTAGGAAAAAAACGAAGTGCTATTAGCATTCCAGGAGTATAATAAACTCATAATTCTCTGAGGCAAAGCAATGAAGCCTGGATTTGCAAAGCAACCACAGACAAGGAGGTGTACGAAGCTCATTCAAAATATAAATTGGTTTAATATTTCAAAGACCCATTAGAGGGAACACATAGCGTTAGCAATATCATGGTTTATATTCCTGATGTATAGTCCTAGACAAATACAGAAGGTATCTAGTAAATTACTCCCTTGGGAACAATTGCTGTTGGTTGAGGGGGGTAAATGTTAAATTTTAAAGATGTTAATCACTTGCTTTTGTTTTAATTCAATCTATATAGGAGCATGTCCGGTGTACATACAAAAATACAAAATATAGGAATGAACCCTAGCTCTTCTTCAAAACGCTGGGACCAATTGTGCACATGTGATCAGCGCACTTTTTTTCTGAAACTGTAGTCACACTAACTTGAACTGAACTGCTTAGGTGAGAAAAGGATTTGCACAATCAGGTTACCTATTGGCAATGTTTAGCAAGGAGATAAATGTATAGTCTTGTAAGGCACAAGTCTAGGGCTCTGATGCAGGAAAGCAATGAGATGAAACATTTCATTCATAGGATTTAACTACATCTTTAGAATTAATTACGTGAGTGTTTCCAGGGGTTGTAACCTTGCCCCTGCTACTAATGCACTCTATGAACTTGAGCAAGGCACCTAAGACCAGACTTTTCACAGACCTCAAAGTCTAATTTGTGCTGATTTCAGTCACTGGCAATCCTACTTGGCGCCTATCTGCATCGTTATGTTTCATGATATCTTTAACAGATGAGCACAAAATTCTCCAGGCCATAGTCCTTTTATGCCTCAGTTTCTCTCCCTGATGATTATTACTTCTGACTGCTGAGCATGGTTGTCAAAAGGGAAGCAAGGGTAAGTTGAACTATTATATCACTTGATTATCCTCACAAAGCAGGAACTGTGGAATTCTTCATAATTTGTATTATGTGTTACTTGACATCATCCTTCATCAGTACTGGAACAATGCATAGTTACAGTGCATAGTCCCATTTTGCTCATGTTGAATAAAGTATGTATCTCTATCCTACCACAACCCGCTAACAATATTCTTTCCCTTGTTGTCTTTTATTTTAAGTAGGTAGCTACTAGCTACAATTACAACTAAAAGCTAAGCTCTCTCAGACTGGAGGAGCACCTTGGACATAGGCAGAAACTGAGGCTCAGCTTTGGATTTTTAATGAAAATGCCCTTCATATGTGGAGCGGACCCTAAAAAGGTCAGAGAGTGAAATATTAAGTGATTTATAAATATAGACTGATTGCCCTGTCCAAACCATGTGTTTGAAAATCTCCTTCTGGCAGACAATCATCTTCACTCAGGAAGAGAGAGCAGAGAAAGAAACGTGAGGCAGGGCAGGGGGATCTGTAATCACTCTAACAAACTTTTGAGACCTAGCCAATTTTTCCTTCCCTGCATTATATATACAGGCTCCAAAAAGCATCTCTCTCTGCTTTCTTAAATTTACTGTATTATCCTGTCAAACTGAGTTATCCAGAGTGAACTTCCTACCCTTTCCTTTCTGGTCTTCTTATTTTTTCCCTCCTAATCTTTGATCTATTGTAAATGAGCATTGTAGGATCATAGGACATAAATAAGCAACCTTTAGCTGAAACAGCAGGCTAAACAACTTCCACGTGGCCAGGCAACACAGCAAAGCTGTGCAATTAAACCTGTGCAACAGGCCATCCGTAGTCAGCATCCCCTTCCTTTAAGAGGTCGGCCGCAAAGTGCTCCCAGATTTAGTTCCTAATCCTACTTCTGAGTTGTGCAGATGGTCCCAGCACCCACTCAAAACCTCTTTGAAGCTACTATGAATCTACACAGCCAGGTAAGTTCGTTGGCCCGGATTCTGTTGCAAGAATGAGGATGTGGCCAAGGTCTCAGAGTCTGTTTCCTGCCCCTCAAGAAGATAGGCAGGATCTTCTTTCTCATGTAACTAGTCATAACTGTCACAGACATATTTTGGAGACATTAATTTGATCTCTGAGTCAGGACACTTCCATACCACATAAGAAATTTTCTTTCTGTTATCCTTTCAAATAAAGTTAAAGCTATTTTTTTCATTTTTACTCTACATCAGTAAACCTGCACAAGGTTTGCACTTGAAATGAAAAATACTACTTTTAAAATGACAAACACCAAACACAGGACATTCATTACCGCTAAGAAAAGCCCTCTCTCTCTATGGAGGAGCATAATTCATTCACTGATACACACACCCACATTTTCTCCAGGGAGTTTCACAAATTCACATGCACTCCCAGCACTAAATTTTGCATTTCAATCTAGGCATTAGCTATAAAAGATGTGTAAAATCTTATGTAGTCAGCCAGAAGCTGTTCCCTATTGGCTACATAATAAGCATCTTAGGTGGCTCCGGGGCATAAAATTAGTCCAAAAGGGGTGTGGAAAAAATTACACTGCATAAATCGATTCCAGATCCACCTGTTCCAGGTGCTAGCAAATATATTTTGTTAAAGCCATCTGCTTGTCTTAAAAGGTAATAGTTTTTGAAGACTACGGCACAAGCAATCTGCAAAATACACAAACTTCAGAAACCACAAGCCCTTAAACTGCAAATGGCTTATAGATCATCTATGTAGGACTTAGCCTGGCTGCTCTGCAGGACTGCAGACAGCTTCTCTGCTTAACATCTGAGCATATCTAGCATCAGGGTATGTCCTCCACAGCACAGAGGGTTCAAGGCTACTGAAGGATCCATTTGGCACGACCAGATACTCACATGCTATTCCCACCTATGGAGGCTGCCTCATGGGTTTGAAGTTATGATTAAGCTTTTGAGTGCAGCACAGTATTTGGCAGAGGTAAAACCGGTGACTATGGTTCTTCTCTGCAGGTTGCTACGTCCCAGCTGGTCACATGTTGCTGCACAATGGTTAAAGTCAAACCTTTGAAACAGGCACTCTGCAATTTATTTGGCTTCCAGCAACAGCCTAATAGGGAGCATGTTATATATTGAGACTAGCAAGCCCATAAGCATTTAGCCTGCTCAACAAAGCAGGTGACCCACAGAGGTCAGACACTGCCATGGTTTGTGTTTATCAGGGTCTGATCATGTAGGGTGCTGTTTCCTGGAGACGTGTTAACAAGAACGAAGAACATGTAGCACCTTGTAAGATCAAGCTCCTTCACAGCAGCTTCTGGGAAGAAAATATCCTGTGCTCTCTCCACAAATGACCTCTTAGTGAAAAACAATGAAATTACACAGATGATTTATAAACTCCCAAGGTGTTCACAATTGATTGGGGATTAAGACTAGTAATCAGCATGTTTACTTACGATGTCATTTAAAGCTCACTAAAAAGTAAATAAAGACACACCAGTCCTGAACCAGCAGAGTGCTTTGCTATACGCTTAATTATAAGCACATGAATAGCCCTGCCACCAATTCAGAGTCATACTCTGTAACTTGGTAACATCCTTCACATGCAAATTACATCCTAGATGTATTACATTCCAAAACAAAACAAACCCGTTTAGCTCGTAGATACATATTTGATAACAGTAATACTTCTAGAGTATCACTACTCATACACTCATCACCTGAAAATCACTTTGAGTGATTTTGTGTGGACCTTAAAAATTCGTGCTTTATATAGAGTGCTCAAGCAGAGTTAACTTTGGGAGTTGCAGTGCTGTAGTCAAGGAGACCTTGCATATTGAAAGTCACAGTTGTGCTGTCGGGGCTCTGCTGCACTTTGCTCACATGGTTTGAGCCTGGGGTAAGGAATAACTGCTGTCATTAAGTATTTTTTTGGACAACAATGAGAAGAACAGTCGTGAAATAAATACTGAGGCTAACTGTGCTTGAAGAATAATTTCAAGAAAGCAAGGCACTGTCCACACAAGTTGCAGGCTCAAACACCTGACAAAGCTTTGTATCTCATATTCAGACAGCTCCTACTGAAACTAATTAAAATTGCCACCATGGACAGAGATGGGATGAGTCCTGGTACTGGGCACACTGGGATAGTCAGCAGCCCACAGTGTAAAAGAAAGAGAAACAATCCCTACAGTAAGACTAGCTGACATACTCCCTTCAGAGAGTTGTTGTTTTGCTCCTTAAAAAGAAAAGAAGGCAACAGAACAATAACCAAGAACTGTGATTTGATCCTCAAAGTCAACAACACTTGTATTTGGACACAGCCTGTTTCAAGGCACAGCAGGTATAGTGCTGTAATAGTCCACGGTTTGTCTCCTGGTCTAAATCATAAGGATTCAACCTAAGATAGTGGCAGTTCACCTTCACAGAATTCAGTCTGTAAAAGGTAAGTCCTTTCCTTAAGACTGACTTTGTAATCTCAGCACGACTTGATACTACATATCTGCTGTGCAATGAACACCAATGAATTTCACCCCTAGAGAACTGTTCTGAATTGCCTCCACCACTATCTGCAGATGATTAAATTTCCCTTTTTCAGTTTTACACCAGAAATGAACTGGTTGGGCATGATCTGAAGTGAGGCAAATCCAGTTGCAGACTTCACACTGGAGTGCATCTAAACTCTGGATCTTGGCACTGCCCCAGCAGTGGAACATCTTCACACTACTGTGAGGGACTCCTTATTCCTCACCACTTCCCCTTTCTGTTGGGGCTGGTCTGCACTTGCTGCTGCAGCTCTTGCCGTGAAGGCAGCGAGCAACACTTAGCAAAGCTGGAGTCCAGTGCATGGTTTTATAATGACAGACCCTTGGTAAAATTACCCATGGCTCTCAGTAAAAAAAGAACTAAGAAATGCTAATCTAATGATTCCGGGCATATAGATAAATAAAAGGTGAAAAGGCTTTTAAATGCATTCTAAACCCAATGTTTTATAAGATGGATCAATATATTTCTCTAGGCTGGAAACAAATGAGTTCTCAAAGAAAGTTAAATTTAGAGAAGAAAATGTTTAGTTTTCTTACTACGGAAAAGAGCGATGACAATTCCTTGGAGGGCATTTATATGAACAACAATTCAAAGTTAGGGCTTCATCATGCTCTTTCTAAAATTAGTGGAGTAACAACAGGTTAAGGGTACTGCTATCAGCCTACTTAATGTGAACAAAAGCAGCTTTGCCATCATACAGCATAGTCCTTAATTCCCAAGCTTTCACTGGTCGAACTGGCATATGAAGTGATGCAATCACGAAGTAAAACAATGACAGCTTTGATCCTGCATCTTCTACGCAGTAAATTAACCTCCCTGATGTCGTTACAAGGAACCACCTGAATAAGGGCTACCGGCTAACACCCAGATCCCCGTAGATGCAGCACACATCGGACTGACGGCAGAAAGGCAGCGCGCCGCGGATTGCCGTGTGGTATTGTTTGACACTGCCCCCTTTTGCCGAACAGCGAGTCAACAGCCCAGGCTGCACACAGAAACTTCGCGTGTCATGTATTTGTTTTCAGGAAAACATATTCATGCAGATGGTCTTATTTAACCCTAGCATGACTGCTCACATGATTACTAACCCTGACTAAGGTTGTTCGAGCCATGTTTAATATCACAGAGTGAGACTGCTCTCCAGGAACATTTCCTCTAACAAGGCCCCATCATGTCCCAGCCCAAGTCAAGCAGGACTTTTACAACTGCTACAGGGTAAGAAGCAAAGACTATAAAGTCTGGGTGTATGTTCCCCCAGGTCAGCTGTCTGCCTGGAGAATAAAGGGCAATCATACTGGATGACCAAAGCCATTTTATTTGGACACTTCTTTCATTTTACTGCAAAACAACTAAAATGCCATGGCACCACTTGTACTGAGTTCCTATCAGGCTACACGCATTCCTACTGAACCCATCCCCATGCCATCTTCTTGAGTCTGATTGGGGCCACCTTGTTAAAAGTCATTCCCCACACAGACCCTCATCCCCTACATCTCTCTGTTCAAGCCTTTGTCTTCTGGGGTTGTGCTTTTTCACTTGCTGGAGTTTGCACATTTTCTCCTCCCTGGTCACACCGGCTCTTTGCAGGAAAGGGAGGGAGGTCACGGAGGGCAGCCGCTGCCAATTCCAGCAGCCTAACGGGATGGGGGGGTGAACAAAGCAAATATCTATTTTCTGAATGGCGGGATCTCTCTCCCATGACTTCAGGATTAACATGTCCCTGACAGGGGCGGACAAAAACTTCATCTCTCTGAGGAAAGAAAGCAAGATAGAGAGAAAGAAAGGAGAAATTGCCTCCACTTCACTGAAAACACAAGAGGCATAACATAAAATACAGAGATCCCCTGCCTTGTGCAAAGTCTACTTATCATCCAATCCAATCTAGGCAGAAAAGTTTTAGTCCAAAAGGGAGAAAAAATGAAAAAAAAGATATGGATTATTCAAGTGGCTGTTTAAAAATGAAATCTCTATTTAAAAATCTGGTTAAATATCAACAGGATTTTTCTTTTTCCCATTGCTGCCTTCTCTGCAGTTTATGACCAGTTTTCTCCCTTGGATGCTTACAAATCACACATATAATCAAGGGAGCACTTTTCTATATGAGTAGTTTCTTCCAGCTACTCTCACTACTCCCCCTTGCCTTCATTCACCCAGGATCTCTACTGAGATCTACTGATCTACTACTCCAACAGCAGTAAGAATCAAAGCTCATTATAACTTTTAGCTTAGTTGGTTTCTATTTTGTTCACAGTGCAGTCAGCTTGGGGTCTCAGCCTACCGCTGAACCCATCCAGAGGCAAAGAGAGCTAACCTCTTGCCTCTCAGACTATAATTTAGGAAAAGAAGTATTTTCTGTAATGAGAGGGAATACTTGCACAACAAAAAATGAAACTTTACTATGATCCCAAACCGATATATTCATACATAAATAGTTCAAGGCAAGAAAAGAAAATTTAAAACCCAACTAAAAATAAAAACAAAAAAAACCAGGACCTGGCATCTACCACGCTTGGAGACCTTTTTTAAGGACAGGAAATTATCTAAGAGTCTAAACTGAGCCAACAGAGGACCGTGAACCTTTAGGACATAGATACTTCTCTATACTTACGCTCCACCTAAAAGCCCATGAACAGACAGGTTCAGCACCGGATTGGCAAGCACACCTTTTGTTTGTTTCCTCTGAGGCGTAGCAGTAAGCGTGCTCCTGGGCAGCACCCGGGAGCAGATGGTACTGCTGGAAAATACAGATCTCCAACTTTTGCTGTGGGTGTTGGAGCTGGATCGACAAAGGTTGCTTCTGGGAATCTCCCCCCGCCCCGCAAGTTTCTAACAATACAGGGAGCTAAGGAGCTGCACAAGGCGCTCTGCTTCCCTCTCCCTCTCCCCTTCGCTTTTGATCTCCATCAGGACGTGAGCTGAAATTTAATGGGCCACCCCTACCACAAAGACAAATTACCATCTCAAGAAAAAAAAATCATTAATATCCCTCCGACTTCCCACCACTGCACCCCCTTCCCTCTCGCCACAGCCCCGCTCAGCGGATTTAGTGAAAGCCGAGAAGGCGGGGTGGGGGGGGAGAGAAAGAGGAAAGAAACCACCTCCACTGCCTCCTCCTACCTAACGTCCTCTCCAGCGCTGCCGGACTGCAAAAACAGCGACAAGAAAAGCCCCTTTCGCTCCACAGCCCGTGGGGGGGAGGAGGACGGCGCACTGGGCGCCGGGCTCAAGCACACCCCGCGCCCCACGGGGCTGCCCTGCGGCCCGGGGCTC
>NW_010523549.1:316-2395 GCF_000687285.1 Phaethon lepturus | reverse complement strand
GGCGCGGCGCCGCGCCGCGCCAGCGCCACCAGGAGTTGCCGCCAGCACGGTGAGCGCGAGCTCCTTTCAACGGCGCCCTGTCGCGATCATACAGCCAGAACGCGTCACGGGCTTTACCCCCAGGTCGATAAACGCGCCTCCGTTCCGTTTGCTCACCGACATAACCGTGCCAGCAGAACTTAATGCTGAATTTTTGGCCTTTTTCTCAGTAAAGGTCAGAGAGTATCGCCCCTGAAAGGCGCCTCGTACGTGTCGTCGTGAGAACACACCGCACGTTAGTCTACCAAAAGTAGTGATGCGGAGTGCTTTCAAGTTTCGTGCAAAATATTCCTGAAGGATGCCAGTACATGGGATTTATCTTCTGTTAAGAAAGTACTTTTGGAAGTCTTAAGATACCGTCAGCATCCTTTTAGTATCTTTATTAAACAGAAGAGAATTATTTTTGCACCATCTACTCAAATAACAAGTCCCGAAGGGGAAACTTACACGGAACAATCTACTATTACGATCAATGCTTTTCTTTCCTACAAAGTTTGCGCATGGAAAAACACCTACGGCTTTAGGAAAGCGCATTTTATCTTTAACCTCAAAAAGATGTGCAGCATTTGACTGTCACTGCTAAATATAGCCTTTTAAAACAATTCAGTCTGAGCCTAAAGTATTTAATTGGATTATGTTACACATGCAACACCTTAGCTAAAATAAAGTCCAATACCAGGGAGTGGTAGGCATTTGGTTGCAATTATTTACATTTTTGCAACGCCGGCAGCTGCTTTATACAGGGATACTTTCAAAAAAATGCATACTATTTAAGCTCAGTATGTTCCAAGCTTAAAAGCAACTTGTTATACTAAAACAAGCTAGTGATAATGTAACAAATGCTTAAACAATTTCTGGTACTTTAAGTACTACAGACTCTCTTAAAAAACTACCTTATTTAAATCATACTGCCTAAGCTCTAATAGCACTGAGTTTCAGCAGAGTATACTATAAACAGAATTGTAAGAATTTTAACACTTCTTTAAAATAATTTTCAAAGCAGCACAAAGGAAAATAAACCCTTATAAAAATGCACCTGGATGAATATTTGTAATACACTCCCTTTAGACATGTGCTGTAATTTTAAAATATCTATGGGTTTTTTTGAGAAAGCACTTAACTCCAGTCACTGATGTCACTGCTGAAAATAGCTGTCATACTGAAGAACCTTAGGAAATTAAGACAGCACAACAGAAAAAAACGCTACCTATTAATTCCTCATTCATTTACAAAATAAGTATACAAGTAGCAGTGCTGTAACTGGCTTCAATGCACAGGTTTAAAATGGACTTCCAATTGACCAGCAAATGCTGTTCCCCCTTTACTGTTTTTACTCTGCAGTGTAGAGTTTTAAAATTTCTGTCAAGGATCTTTATTAAGAAATTAAAAAATCCTCCAGTTATCTGCATGACACTAAACTAAAGAATACACACATACCCCCACAGGCCTATTTTGGTCTAGATTAAAAACGTTTCCCTCCTACTTATTAAGGAAATATTCCACGCTGCTATCAAAAGCGATACAGGAGAGGGCAAAAGGGGGGTACCAAGGGAAGGGTGGGGTGGATTCTGGGGGGAAGGTGACAAGTATGTCTTCCTCTTATAAGTAAATGGTCTTTCTTCTATTTTTAATTAAAACAGTGTTTTATACACCTTCTGTCCTATATTTACAACACCCTGGCATTATATCTGTATATCTCTGGTGCTTTCCTTGGGTGGAGAGAGTCTAAAGGTTATGCTGGTTGAAGGTATTCAAAATGCTTGAAAGCTGCAACACTGCAACTGGCTACCCTATTTCAAAGCCTGAAAATCCACCTGGTGGAAAAGCAGAAATGCACACACATCATTACGAGAGTGAAGTTTTCTGAAATTTAATATCGAGCCATATTTGAAGGTGAAAGGAAGGAGGAGAGTAATTGACAACTGTTCAAATTTAGTAGAGAAGGAAAAGAGCAGAGAAGACGAGAATGAGTAGAAGGGGGCGATGAGGGAAAGAAGTACAGAGGAAGGAGAACAGAAGGGGGGGAGGCAGTGGGAATGG
>NW_010523549.1:0-295 GCF_000687285.1 Phaethon lepturus | reverse complement strand
GGGGGGATGAGACTAAAGGAGTGGGAGGAAGAAGGGAATAAGGAAGGAAGAAGAGAGGAGCAGGGAAGCTCCCCTTCCTGCCTTCCTCCCTCCCTGGAGAGCCGTGACCAGCTGGCAGCCTCGTACAGCAAGCTCAGACCCTCCCATTGCTCAGGCCTTCATCACCTGTCTGGGACCAGGCACTCCGCTCCCTGCCCTTCCTGCCTCCCCTCCCTCGCGCGGAGGTGCCGAGCGGGCAGGGAGGAGGGGGGCCGGCTCCCCTCTCCCCACGCCAGCCCCAGCCCTTTGAACTGGT
>NW_010523548.1:10621-29791 GCF_000687285.1 Phaethon lepturus | reverse complement strand
TAACTCTATCCCAGCCAAAACCAGGACAATTCATTGTGCAAACACTAGCCACATTGTTTTATTAATTCAACAGTCTTGAAGATATTTTTAAAAAGTCATAAAATTATGGCCACAGCTATCTACTTCATGTAGTATAGGTTATATGACTGCTTAAATGATCTTCAATGTAGATCTGCATAGGCATTCTAAATATAAACAAGAATCTAATCAAGCTATTTTGCCTTCATTTGCAAATAAACTCAAAAACACCAAATACCCCTCCTATTTAGCTCCACTGAGTAAAACTGGATTGTGCAAATGTAACAAGGGATGGAATACATTATTTGGGAAAAGGAAAAGGAATAAGCTGAGTTTTAGAAATCTAGAAATAGAGTATTTTGCAGAACTGACATCTAGAAATTATTTCTTTTCTTTTTTTTTTTTTTAGTATTTAATACTGTGTTACCAAACTTCTGTTTGCCAAATTACCAGAAGAGAAACTGCTAACTTTCATTCTTGTAAAACAAATGTTTTGCACATGAAATAATACAGGACTAGAAGAGTCAAGAAAATAAACTGTACATTTAAATGTGTATGATTTATTAATTTCTCATAGATCTAGTTACCTTCAGTGATTTAATAAACATATGCTATTTATATATTTGGTAAGAGCACTTTAAAATCTCTCTTTCATTGTTATATAGCTGGCATTTTCCGTTGTTCAAATCAGAAGCAAAGTGATAAATCCCAGATGGCCTGGCAAAGGGGAAAAAAGTGGAAATCTTTGTGCAGAACTAGACATACACCTGAATCAGCAGCAGAGGTATTTGATGAGAAAGTAATATTGATATAGAAGGATGTTGCTTTTTTCCTAAAACAATGATGTAGTCAGAGGAAATATTCTTGCCTTATAATTTGGGCAACACAACATTTACTCACTGAGTAACACTATCAAACAAGTGATCTAAAACATTTTTTAATTTCCTGCTGTTTTACCACCACTATTTATGAAAGTCAAACAAAAAGAAAGAGAAACAAAGTTGCACTGTATATCAAGAAGAGTTGCTGTGAAGTACAGGTATAGGTAAGATGAAGATTTGTTAAACAATCCTGGAAGAAGATGAAAGGGGAAAACCAGGGTATATTATGATAGAAGTTTATTATACACTAGTTAATTGGGTGGAAAGAAGACTGTTTTTTGATCAAGCAAGGGAAGCATCCAAAAGGACAGAACCTGACAGCTTTAATTACTTCTTGGAATTAATTTTTTTTTTCTGTTGGAAAAGAAATAGAAGACAGAGACAGTCCAACAAGTTCTTGGAATATGCTGGGGACAGCTTTTTCTTCAGAAGGTGAAGAAAACTATTAAGGGAGTGGCTATTTTAGATCTTCTGCTGACTAGTAGGCACGAACTGTCTGAGAGTGGAAGGGAATTTAGGTGAACGTGAACTCCGCTTAATGATCACTACTATGAAAAGGAAAGGGAAAGCAGCAAAATAAAATTACTTTTTTTCCACCCAGAAAACAAAACTAAATATTAACAAGCTCCAGAGACTGATAAGCAAGGTTTCTTAGGAAGACTGTTTAATTAATAAAAGAATGCAGAAGAGCTTGTCTGTTTTAGTCATTGCTGGAGTCAGCTCTTAATTATCCGAGGTAAGGGGAATAGCCTAAATTAGGCAAAAACAGAGGATAATACAAATTAGGCTGCGTAAATTAGTCTGCAAGACTCAGTACATTCACCTTTGAAAGGCTCATGAACAGATTTCCATAGAGAGGAGCTTGGTGAAAACAGATTATGTTCTGTGTCATGCACCGTTTTCTGCTGCTCTCCCACAAAAAATACTGAGGGAAGGCAGGGCTTCATTAAATCCCAATCCCCGTGAACCATCTATCATCAGCAGGTGACGCTGTATTATTACACCCATTAGCAGATTATCCCAACACAGAAGAAACTGCTGAATTCACACATGCACACACAGACCACACAAAATTTTGTTGATTTTTATGATTTATCTAACAATCAGACCTTTGTGTTATGCATCAAAGTATGAAATGATGTGGCCTGCTCTGATACTCTTTTAGATGCTTCATTTAAAGGCTTTTAAATGTTCTTAGTACAAATGGATTGCCTCCAGGTTAGAGGAATGACACCCCAACAGTTAAACTCAGCTGTAAGTATGAAAAATTTATTCCAAAAGAAGAGCAAAATGCCAACTCTGAACTCACTAAATAACAGCTGAATTCTGCCATTCTTAAATTTCCACTGAAAAAATGAAACATCAACTTGCTTTTCGGGGAGGAGTCCTTGCAAGGAGTTAATATACCAGTCCATCCAAGACAGCAACAGTAATTTGTTCTGTTGCAAAGCCAATATCCCTGGTAGCTCTACTGCAACAGAAATGTCATCCCACCACAGTACTGCACTGTTTTGCTGTTTCGTAACTGTGAAGAACTGAGCTCTTTTTGTAGGCATGTTTCTACAGTATCAATAGAACTAAGATGCTCAGTGACACCACAAGGAATGTTTGGGGTTTATATTTGTGTATTCAACTAAAGACCAACGAGTCTTTTGCAAAGGCTTCATATAGAAATTAGTAGATGAGATTTGCTGGCTTGACAAGACTAGACAATAAATTTGTTTTAAAGACAGAATATTTTAAGCCCTCATCAAATATATTCAGATGAATATTAGTTCCACAACCAAGAAAAAAGCAACTTTTTCAATTACTGGCCTGCTGTTTACTTTCGTTAATGTGGAAAAAAAAGTATTTCTCTCTCCATGGAAAGATTACAATAAAGACAAGAACGGCATTGCACAACCTTGTCTGCAATCTGAAATTAAGTTCTCACATTAGAACAGAAGTAATTAGCATTTTCCCTAGCTTGCTTCCATGCAGTAATACTTCTGCCAAGCAAATGAGTAACACTACATGAGCTAAATGAACACTAGAAAACAAATGCATAGCCATTTCTCCTTCTCTGGAATAAAACTTAACACAGAAAACAGTACAGGTTAAGTGAGAAACTGTAAAAGTGTAGGTGCTGTTCCTGTATTATTTTGGCTCTCATATATTCTATGAACAAAAGGAAAAAGCCATATGGTTTGTGAGAGCCTGTGGAAGATCTCCTCGAGCCATTTCCTTTGTTGGCTCTTCATGCCAGCTATAGTCATTATGTACCTTCCCTATTTCCGTATATGATATTCATTTGAAAAATTTCCAGTACTTCAAACGCAGGTCCTTTAAAGAAACATTACAATTACACCTATTGTTAAGTTCTGTTTTCTGAACAGTCATCTTCTTTATGATATATATAAGTGTGTGTGTGTATATATATTTTTTTGTAAACAGACATATTTAGTTTTCTCTTACCTTTCTAAGTGCTGCTGGTAGTGAGGCAGTAGACATTGATATCGCTGGAAGAACGTAAGAATGTGGACAGATTACTGATGGTATTTGGTCTTCTTGAACTGTATAGTGTCTGCCTGATATATCATAGTACCTGAAAGGAGAGTAAACATCATTCAATGAATACACCCTAATGAAATAAAGTCTGAGCTAGTATCTGCTATATTTCTTGACAAAACACATTAAGTTGTTTTCTCCTGTTGCAGTGGTCCCAGGACTCCGGTACTTCTAAAGTTTATGGCTTTATTTTAGCCACATTATTTGCTCCTCTTTTTAGACATTAATTCGTCCCAGCTGCTTTAGCTGTCTGAAACTCTAACTTGTCAGCTTTTTCCTGATAACAAAACCACCAAAACCCAAATCCAATATTCAGTAGGATAACCACATCAGAGCCACAAGGCAGAAAAATTAGTCGTCATATCTTATGTCGCTCCACCTCTAGGACACATTTGGGTTTTATAGTTCCACATTACATCACACGTGCTGTTCACCTTCCTTCTGGAAGCTGTCTCTAAAGAATCAGTTGAATTCTCAAAACAGAAGGTCATTTATTGGGAAGATGCTGTCACAATGAAAGTGCATACAATCTTTAAAACAACACATTGCCTTTTAGCAAGTCAGTCCTAAAGCTTAACAGACCTAATTTTGCTTATATTCATTCTGCAGTGTCAATTGTGAAATTCTGAATCCAAAGAACATGGAAAAGTTCACTTAGTCTCCTCCTAAGAAAGAACTAAAATAGTAAAAACTGACCAACTTATATAGTCCATTTCACTGTCTGAAAAATCGAAGTAGCAAGAATACAGAATTCCCTGAAGATATGGTTTCATTAAAAAGGTTGATAAAAATGACTTTTTATATATTTAGTCCTTTAGATGATTCAACAATTAGTTAAAATCCAGCTTTTTTTTAATGTATTTTGATAATTCTATTTCAAAATTGGACTATACTTTTCATAAGACCATAGGACAATTCAGGTTGGAAGGCAGCCCAGGAGGTCTCTGGTCCAACATCCTGCCTGAAGCAGGGTCAGCAATGTTATCAGACCAGGTTGCTGAGTGCTTTAACCGGTCAACTCTTGAAAATGTGCAAGGACGGAGACATCACAACCTCTCTGGGCAATGGTGAAAATGTTTTCCCTTACATCCAGTCTAAATCCCTCCTTTCTCAATTTTTGCCTGTTGTCTCTCATCCTCCCACCATGCACCACTGTGAAGAGTCTGGGTCTGACTTCTTGGTGACCTCCTCACACGTACATCACCCCCCCAAAAGCTGCCTCTTCCCCCAGACTGAACAAGCCCCAATTCTCCATCCTCTCCTCACAGGAAAAGCGCAATCTCACAGGCAACCCCAGACTGTGCTGGTGGCCATCCAATGAACTCACCCCAGTTTGAAACACTGAAAAAAGTTTTCAAAATGGTTTTGTTTTGTCCTTAAAATATGCATATTTTCCATTTCAGTTGGATCAAAACTCCCTTTCCCATAAGCTTCTTTTCCAGACACATCACAAAGTCCTAAATCCAGCTCTGTTTGTACAGCTTTAGTTGCAAATTTATAAATGACTACCATATAAAGTTTTCAAAGAGTAAATAAGGGAGCAGAAAAGCCTCAGGCATATTTATAGAGGTGTTCAGTTTATTGCATAACTGTGGTGAAAATGTTTTGACATTTAACACATATCCCAATAAACATGTGCAATTATTTTGTTTATTTACCTATTTCTAAGGAAGAAACTGCATGGCTCTCAATAGCTGGTTACCTTCCCCAAACCATAGCTGACTTTGTGCTGTCCATCCTGATTTTCATTTTCTGCCTCTGCCAATGGAGGCTGCTTTTGGGGTGGTTCTACACACATTGTATACATTGAGAAAATTCAAAAGTCATGTTAACCAGCTGCTCACCTAGTGCTGAAAGATCCTAAGATCCTGTTGCACCCTACCCTGTCTAATGGATATACTGGAGTCCTCTGTACGACTGCTCAAGGGAGCAACAGCAGACTAAGGACTATCAACTCACTGACTCGGAGCAGAGGAACAAGCGACGTAGTATGGGCAGGAGACTGGGAAGGTGCTTGGCTGAATTCTGAGTTAAGGAGGAGGAAAATAACGGCACACCGTGGGAAGCGGATGGAGGAGCTGTCAAGCGCTGAGGTGACACCAGCTCTCTGCGAGAGGCCACCATTCGCGATGGCACTGCTGGGCTGGCGCCAAGCGTCTGCACCCCAAGTGCTATATGAGGTACTCTATAATGTCAGAAAACAACGTGCCACCGATCCCACATGTCAAAGTGCCAAGAGGAGGAAGCTCCGGGAGCAAACACTTCCTAGGTAGGAAGTCAAGGTGTTTTTCCAGGATGCCCTACTGCAGAAGGGGGCTATGCTGGTCCCCAGCAACGTCCATCTGGGAGGCACCTGCTGGCTCCCCTCCAGCAATGGAGGCAGCCCCCCCCCCCGGGGGGCACCCTCACACCTCGCCCCCACGGGCCCAATCCTGGCCGCAGTGGAGGACCATCAGTCCCTGAGACACCGTTCCCCCCGGGTGGGGTAGCCAGGAAGCCGCTGCTTTCCAAGCGAAGCAGCGCTCTTTCTTTCAGACACCTTTTTGGTTTTTAAAGGACAGAATTTTATGCCAAAAGCTGGAGCGGACGGAAGCAGCATGAAAAGTTTCAACCCAAAGAATGGCGTGCTGGAAAACAGCCGAGTCCTGGTTTCCAAACCGGGGGAGACGAGGCGCTCTTTGAATTTCTTCATGGTTTAAGGTCTATCCTCCCAACAATCTGCTGATGAGCTGAGCTCACCCAGAGCCTCCCAAAAGCTTTACTTTGTGGCACCGGGCAGTTTTCCAGGGAAACGCTGTGGTACGCTTCCCGCCCGAAGGCACGGGCACGCACGCAAGCGCCCGGGGGCGAGCCGGGGTGTGAAGGCACAGCGCTGCACCTCCTCCGCCCTAACTGCCCCGCCAAACTCTCTCCTTCCAGCCCAAACGCCGAGCAGCTCGCCCCGACTCACCGCGGAGAAACTCACCGTGGGGCAAGGGCAGACGGGTGGACAGTTACCGTGGAGGAGCTGATGCGCTGTCAGCCCACACCCCGGCTTTCCTCACCTGGGCTTGTTTGTGTAACCATACCCACTCGCCCAGAGCCCCCAGGGCCCGGGGGGGGAAAGGGTGCTTGCAACACGCTGGGTGCATTATGAAACCCTCCCAGACGTTTTGCAAGGCCCATCAATTGTCGGAGGCACTTGGAGAGGAGCTTTGTCTGTGGAGGTAAGAATTTTTGAATCAGGAAGAATGGTGGAGTGAGTATTTATGATAGGCTGAGTAGTTTATTGTTTTGTTACGTGTTTGGCTACTAAATAGTACAACTAATTATGTCAAAAATGCTCAGATTATGTTTACCTGGTCCACAGCAATGTGTGTCTGGCATGTTTTCATATAGCTAATGAAAATAATAACTAATTTTACAGGGAAGCAAAGGAAGAGCAGGTAGGAGGCCTTGGGAAGCACCAAGCTTTTGAAGACAGCATGAGCCACTAAAAGGAGGAATGAGAAGTTCTGTAGGTACCTACATCTTCTCTTTACCAGTACAGGGATACTGGTTCACAGCAGAACTACTGACTGAAAAAGGAAACCATCAGATAGGAATTAAACTGGGGAGTGCTCTTTTTATGGTGCAGACCACACACCTCAGCCCTATCACTCGTACCTGTCCGTGCCTAAGTCCCTAGTAGCGACACACAGTGCTATCCTATTAACTGTTAAGATACTGTCTTAAAATATCGTGACAACTACAAGTCATTTTGAAGGGAATTATCCTGAACACAAAAATATAGGAAAACACTAAGACAGGACCAATAAGCAAACAACTCACAAAGAAAAAGAAGAAAAGAGGAAATTGCCATAGATTTTAAACTAGTAATGCTTACTGAACTGGCATCCTTATAATTTTACAGTCATGGCTTCCCTCATAATCCATCATATCCAGCCCTGATATCCATCTCCAGTCTGCTATTTTTTAGAACAGTCTTCAGCCTGTACCCAGTAGACGGTTCTTACACATTAATTCCCATTTTCAATCAACACTTTTACACAGGATGAGATCTTTTTTTTTAAAGAGACAGCATGTATGAGCAAGAGCAACTTGATTAAAAAGGAAAGACATTTTATTTGTTTATTCAGATCCCCTGCCCACTCTCCTCCCTCCCATGCCATATCAGCACGTAAATTTTTCCCCAAGACCAGCAAATACCAATTCAATCAGCAAAACCTCTGTGTTAAAGATTTACTGCAAAACACAGAACAACATCAAGAGCAGGAAGAGGCTTTTCCCTGGCTTCCCCACCACCTTGGTGCTCGTGACTATGACAGCTGCACCTACTCTGTCATATAATTTACCTCCCTGGTTCCTTCCCTGGTCCAGGTCCCCTTGTCAGCCATACTGCACGTGCATCACTTTGTGCTTGGACTCTCCTCTGGAGGAAGCCAACTGCTTCCCTCCACGGAAAAGCTGAGGCGCAGCTCTGTGGATGGATGGCAGAGCAAGGATGGGACTACGCAAGCTTTGGCTCCTCCTGCCCTCCGACACCCCCCGTATGCCCCACACCACACCCCACAGCATGCAGCACACCTTTGGCATAATGCTATAAAAACACCAGTCTTGCAGGCAGCAAAGCAGCCCTCACATTACCTCAGATGCTTTGAACTGAAGCCACAAAAATACAATTATGGTCTTAGAGCCACAGGGGCATCGGACCCAGGTCAAGTGTTAGGCAGCACAAACACAACCAGTTCACTCTAGAGGCGTGTAATCTTGAGAGATGTGGATGCATATATAAGGATCACTCCCTGGGGCAGATCCTGTAGCAGTGTAGACTATTTTAAACAAGGTTGTTTTGGTTTTTTTTTCCCATTGCGCATTATTTGAGTTGCTGTAGTTACAGTCTTAATATATTTTGAGCATCTCAAACAGCCTGCTCTGGGCTGAAGTTTTCCATACAAAGCTACTGCTTGTTATTCCTTCTGTCATCTCTTCCACAAAACCAGTATGTGGACCTCCTGCCCAGCCTGCAGCAAGCTACGCACCGCGCTTACATCCCCTCTTCCCACTGCCTCAGCAGCCCCGTTCCTGTACCCCCAGCTACAGAAGAGAAGAGCCGACTTCAGCTCCTATACAAAGCGGCCTGTTACGCTGGGGTAACTAAACACCCCTTGTACCTACCTACCCACCCGCACAGGGTTTCAAGGAGCGACAAGCCGGAGCACACAAGTCCTTGAAGAGACGCGTGCTTGGGACACTGCTGTTGTGTGACTTTCTGCTGTGGGAGTGACGGGGTGGCGTGCGTGTGTGATTTCTGTAGGAAAACCGGGCATCTCAAACTTCTCCCAGGCCCGGGGACTGACGAGTGACTCCGAGCTCCTCCTGGGACAGGGCCTCACCAAGCGGCGGGGAGGCACGCGCCCTTCTTGTGCCAGCACCCTGACACCTAATGGCCAGGCTTCAGGTTCGCAGGTGAATCAAGTTCTGCCTTTCTGCCTCCACCTTTCTAGATCCTAGAGATAGAAAAGTCTGTTTAAACCACCTTAGGTCACATCTTGTCAGGGCAGCCGTATTCCTACTGGCTTACTTCGAAGTGTTTTGTCATACATGTTAATAACAGGGTTAATACCTCACCTAAAAGTAGCCTTTGTTATAGTTAACTCCACTCTGCCTTATTATGTCAGCCTAAATAATTCCTTCCTTTGTTTGGCAAATTCACACCATTTAAATATTTGCTGGCTTCAGCTGTATCTCTCACTCAGCCATTAATTAGCATAATCTTTCCTTTTGTAAATGCATTCCTGTCTTTGCCTGTCTGTTTCCTTCTGACAACATCTCTCTGGCGAAGATGTGTCCAGAGCTGGACACAACGTTCCTGCTCTAGTCACACCAAAAATCACCAAGAGCAGGTCTGCGGCCTCCTCGCTTTGTTCCACGATACATTTGCACATACAAAGAGTGCACAGAGCTCTTTCTGAGCCACTGTAACACCACAAACTTGTCATACTTGTTGTCCGCCGCCATACCTACATGTATTTGTTTTTTCAGCCCTACTGTCTTCCCGGTACAATATATTAATTTCAGGTTATTAAATGTATTTGTTTGCATTTGGCAGTTCGTTGAAGCTCTGAGCAACTGCTCATGAGATGAAATGGTTTCAAGCTTCAGGCTTTCTTGTGCTTCAAACAGCATGCAGTTGGAAATACTACAGTCATTAGTCCTTCAAAACACGTTTTCCCGAGTCCTAACACAGATACCCAGTGTCGCTCTGTAGCCAAATCTTTAATCCAGTGAATCCAAGCAGCTTCTGGTGTCTTACTCCAAGTGACCCTTTTGCGTTTTGCAACATCAAGAAGCCCCGCTCTCATAGAAATGATTGCAGTTATTCATTATGACCTCTACTAATTGGGAAATAAACCCAATACAGACACTTCAGACCAAGAATAACTACATTTGAATTACCAAGTTATTCCTCTAGATAATCTGGACATTTAGTGAATAACATTTATAGCTGCACCAGAAGCCCAGCCATTATACAGCTAGTTAAAACCTTCATGAATAGTAGTGTAGAGCTTGATCTATGTCAGGCCTGTACCAGATGCTCATCACCATTTCTGCTTTCGCCTCCTGATAATCTCAACTAAGGAATTTAATCACTGCAATAGATCAAATTTCGTATCTTGCTGGCATCACAAATACCTTCTCAGCAACTCCACTTTTTCCCTTTTTGTGTCTACAAACCAGATTATAATTCTGTATTAATGTTGCTATGAGGAGATACATCATAAATTTCAGTTAACACCTACCACAGACAATCCCTTCTCTTTAGCTGCACTTCTAGCTCTTGTTTGCATAGGAAAAAAAACACAATCTAACAAACCCAACAAAAATAGCACCTTGGTTTGGTATAAAAACAGTTGAAAATATGCCGATACACTTTCTAAAACCTGGTTTCAAAGGAGAACACATTTTGTCATTTGATTACTTGGAGACTATTTGAACTAACTGAAGCCCTTTTTTATTCTGTAATTTGAAGACCATTAACAAACTTTGTCAGTTACTACTTTTTGAGAAACTATGCTCATCATGAAGTCTAAAAAAAAAAGAAAAAATTATTGTAAAATGCCCTCCTTTGATCGTGCCTTTCTTTCTTTGTCAGAAAAACTCATTATTACCATCTGGCCACTGGGTGGCACCTCTACATAGATGCCAGGTGTACCCCAGCAAACCCATGCTGCCTGTGATAACCACCCCATTCCTCCCTCAGCCAAGTGTTGACGTTACATCAGCTCTGCACATCCAGCCACGTTTGGCAGACAGCTGAAATTTATTGCTAAAAATTGACTTTGCAAAATATTCCTGACATTTTCCACTGTAATGTTGTGATAATGAAGCTGTATAAAATAACCAGCCAGTGGACACTCAATTCTTTGAATACGTGTAAGTATTGGCAGTTTTTGAGAGATGGGACAGAGGTGATCTAGAACGATCTTTGTTATTTTGTATTAATAGAAAACAAATCACATCTGACATTGCGGTAGCATCCAGCGAGCCCAAGTAAAGTCAAATTCCAGTTTTGGTGGGCAATGAGCAACTACACACCGCTAACACGCTCACCCCCAGAGGTCATTTGTAACTACGCTACACTGGAGTATCTCACTGAGTGTAGAGCGAATCTTGATATTTATATTCTGGCCTAGCTTTAAAGCATTGTGTAAACAATAATCATCATATTGACTTAACCTAACAAAGGTAGTATCTCTTTTTATATAGTAAGAAGCTGAAAGAACCAGATGAAGCTGTTTGAGGAGACAGAAAGCCGGCATCACTCATTTCTTTAAACACATGATGCTTTTCTTCCTTTGTTCATATTGACTCACCATGACTTGATGAACAGAAATATCATGCTACCACATAATTTTGCTACTTTCTGTAGCATTGAGAGATACAGAAAGGTGTTTGCAAATTCAGGGATATGAAAATACTTCTGAACATACAGACTAAAACTTTCAACATTCCCCCCTCCCCTTTTATGTGAGTATCATTAGCATTTGCCTCAAAGTGACAGTTAGAAAAAATTTAGCAAAGTTTGTGCTCTTTGCTCTTCAAAGTCTGTCGCGAGCATCTAGCAATCTGCCTTAGTCTAAAGTTCCACTTTGAAAAAGTCCAATTCATCTGGGCATACTCTAAATACAGTGCAATTCCAGCAGCGAGCAGGAAAGCCTTCCCTTCTCAGGAAAAAGTCTCTGCCCATGAGAAGGGATGAAACGGGTTCGCATCCGTCAAAAGAGGCCTCTCAAGTTCCCCCCGGCCAAGCGCGGGAAGCCCGCGCAGGGTGGGAACAGCGGCAGCGGGGAGGGACGCGCTCGCCAGACGCACCTCGACACTAGGTCGCGCGGCAGGGCCGCGTGTTGTCACGCGGAAACAAACGGCCACGGCGCCAGGCTGTGGCTGGGACCGCAGCTTACGGGAAGGTCCCTTTCAGGATGAGATCCCAAAAGGACAACACCGCTTTTCAACAGCCCAAGGCTCTGCCTCTCCCCTGCTCCAGCCTCTCTTGCACCCGTCGGGCTGGCGAGGAGACCCCCGGGCAGGTCCCGGGAGCCGAGCGGTGAACCCCCAGCGGCGCCGCCCAAGAGAGCGAGGGAAGGGCCAAACGCACGAGATGCACGCAGGACTCGTGAGGTTTGGCTGGTGCTGGGTAAACTCATCAATTTATCTATTCATCAAAATCTTCATAAACCACACCCTGCAATTACAGCAGGAACTCGCCTAAAATGAGTTGATTTCATGAGCTAAATTAGCCCACTGCCTAGAACAAAGGCAACCAACTAGTGTGGTACCTGCCATTTTACATTCGCATCAATTATGCTAAGCCTAATTGAAACTCGGGCTTTTGGCAACAAAGCGCTGAGCCACCTTTTGCTCAAAAAATAACAGAGTGGCTTATGTTCAGTGGAGATTTGTGATTACAAATTGCATTAATGTAAGTTTATTCTGTCATTTCTGAATATCAACAAGGTAAATACCTAGGAAACCTATAAAACAGTTACAAACATGCTGCAGGAAAAAAGCAAGTATATTTTTTAAAAAGTGGCGCTATAGAGGCACCAGTTAAGAATGTAGACTTGGAAATCTAGCTTTGAAAAGTGGACATTAAAATTTTCCTGAGCTTTAGGTAGAAAGGAAGAACAATGATATTACAATGATTGAGCAACTGTTTTTTGATGCCAGGAATGGAAAATTGAATTAAAATTATATATTTAGTAAGAAATAATAGGAAAACAGGAAGTTACACTTAGCTAAGTCAGGTCATGGAAAGTGAGATGTTTCATTGCTTCCATGTAATAATGGACTGTATAATTTCAGGTTTCAAATAATGGTAACTGTATCACAAAAGATAGTAATATGGATTTTCTCATTTGCCTGAAAACATGCACCTGCAGAGATTTTAATATAAATCCTAACATTTTAGTATTTTGTTTTAACAAACCACTAATTACTCTCATTCAAACTCTCTGCATATTTCTATATGGAACATCTGGGTGAAGTTTGAATCGTGTCTTAAAGTAAAAGGATGACAGTACTCAATCACCATTTATGAATGTGTACAAAGGGCCAGGTCCACGTCTCTCATATCTTAGAGCAAACAATCTTAAATGTGTATTTACAGTTATATTTATGAAAACAATTTTAAAATGCTTTAACATAGAAATATTTGAAGATACAGCTTTTAAAAATATATTTTCATACTTTCTACGGCTTTTCAAGTCACATGTCCAGCAGAAACAGTAGTTTGGGGAAGTCTTGGAAATTACTAAGCCTTTCAACAGGAGAACAATGGAAAAGGTGACTCAAAACCAATACATATCAACTGCAGTCACAGATGCAGCATAAAAAGTGGTTTTGTCACAAACTCTGGCACAGCACCAACAGGAGATACCATTTCACTGTACATCCTGTAGCCCTACAGATTATCATTAGAGCTCTTCATTTTTACATTCTGTTAAGAGCAGTTAATACAGATATTTAAAATGTCAAAAGTTACACATGAAAATAAATACACAGATGTAGATGGGCTTTCTACACACCCCCACAGAGGTCAGGCTTTCTGCCTGCTCAAACAGACATCATAACATCGATTTACGCTATGAAGGGCTTCTTTGAAGTCATATTGGCTTCTTAGGAAAGACTAGCTCACAGAGCAAGTAGCAGCAGACTTCAGGATTCCTCCTGGATCCAAGCTCACTGCAAGGCAGCCTACCTGCATCTCTGCATCTTAACTCTACAGAGCCAGAAGATCACGGGCTTCACTTTCAGAGTTTGTTTTGCTTCACCTTTTGAAGAATGAGAAGTTGTCTCCTGACAGTATTTTTGCCTCTTGTCAAACCCCCTTGTCAATCACTCCCCTTTTTCACCTCTTCCTCTTTTCCACAGTTATCAAAAGTGATCTTGCAGGCAGTGAGAGAAGGTAAAAGAAAGGATGTAAAAGAGAGAAGAGAGAGGGAAATGAAAAATGAAAATGAGATGCTCCTGGCAAAGGAGGTGCAGACTAACAGGAGAGAATATTTTTTTAACTGAGACACCGACCGCCCAGTTAATTCAGTGTAAGGCTTTGTTATTTAAAATTATGAGCATTTTGTTACAATTCAGTACACTTACTTAATGCTGCTTCCACTTTGCTCATTAACAGCTCTCTTCTGGATTACTAAACTACAACGCCTTCAACTATTGGTTATGAACAGCTCATCTTCCAGCCTCAACGCTTGTTCATCCTAGGATGTTTAAATACCTCCTGAGCAGGAAACACCTTCAAGTTAATTATATTAAATGTCTGAGATGGAGCCTGCCAAGCGGTTCTGAATACAGGAAAGCAGGCAGAGACTCTTCGTGATGAGAAAAAACAAAGTTCTCCTATAATGAGATCATTATACCAAAAGAAAAATCCTAAGAAAAAACTAAGTTAAATTTTTAACTTTGAGGAAGCTGGTTAAAACAAACTCTTTATTTCTACCTGTTGCACTGATCTGTGGCCACACCTCTGTAAAAGAAATATATTTATCTTGTCTCTTGGATTTAACGAACAGATAGCCAGAGCAGAGGTGGCTAATCTCAATGTCCATGCACTTCGGAGTGAAAACAAGTTTGATTTGTCCACCATAAGTGTTAACTTTCAGCCACACCTACTCTTCTGATTAGGTCAAGTCTATTATTAATGAAAGCTGCCTCTCCATGTGACAAGCAAATGTAGATATAATCCTCCTTATCTTTGATTAAAGATATCAGCTATAAAATTACAAGATTACTATGGTTGTGTTTGAAGCTGAATTAAGAAGAAAAACTTAAGGGAGTGAACCTGCTCTTCCTAGCCTGCAGCTATAGCATCACATATTCTTACCACGACTACATGACCTGGTCTGCACCTACCAGAAGTAACCTCCACGGCGTTTGCTGAAGGAAGTAATTGTCATGTCTCAGTAAGTGTCATGCTTCAGTTCTTTTTTGGCAAGAAATGAATTCTTCTGGTACAGCACTAAGTAACAATATTGTTCAAGCGTGCATGCACCCTATCTCAGTGATTCTGATGCTTTATATACTTTCAGTATGTAAGGTCCTGAAAGCTTCTAGTCTTAAAAAGGTAACGTGACCATTTAAAAACAAATGAAGAAACAAAAGCACTGCATACCAAGTTTTCTGGTGTTCCTTTGGAGCCAATGGTGTTTATACCACCCTACTATCTCAGTAGGTTAGGTAGCTCAGTTTGGATCTGGGTCTTACGCAAGACATCTAATTGACAGTTGAGTACAAAGAGTAATTAAGTAAACACCCCAAATCACACAAAATAATTCTACTACAATTTCAATCACATTTTAATTTTAAAAAGGTTCACACATTAAACTTTATCCTAAAGCATCATTCGGTACAAATGTATTATGAGTCTTGGACTTTACACATGAAATACAAGTCATTCTGGAGCCAGTTCAAAGACTGACTTAAGTCATCTAGGATGTCCTATTTACAATAGCTTACTACAGAGTCATCTGCCAGCAGCTCTGTAGTTACCTGCTAAAACCTTCTATTTTAATTTCTACATTTGCCTACTTTCAACCCTCTAAGGGCTAGAACCAGTTTAACAAGGCATTTATCTTGTCATTTGTGACCCAGATGGGGCTACTCCTTCATAAGGGACAAAGAAATCAGAATCTCCCACAGATAAGTCCTCAGGATTTGGGAGCAAAACATCTTTGTTATCAGGTTTTAAGAGTATTTTGTCTTGATGTTTTCTCAAAGTATAACATAAACCCCTCCTCTCTTCAAAGCCTTCCGCCAACTAAAGGAGCCACAGATTCCGTTTCAAAACCCTAAGTAATCTCCAAAAGACAGCAAGAGTAAACAGCTGAAGTAATCAACACTCTCTTACTAGAATTGGTTATGCAAGGGAAAAGAAGGCAAGCAGTCACGTTTTCATTGTATTACATACACAATGAAACAAGTGACAATTTCAAAATCTTTGGACTCAGTCTCCAAACCCAGACCTTCAAGCATTCTAAAAGCCTCCTCTAGGCTGCTGTGTGCAGTAAAGGCACATTTGAAAATACAGTTAACCTGGCAGAAGACCTTTAGGGCTGCAAAGTTTCTTCCTGCAAAGATACAGACTGAGATATCTGTGAGGAGATATTCATTATCCATAATGTAGAACTATATTTTTTTCTGTCTTCATATGAGACAATACTCACTTCAAAGAAGACAAGGTTCCGAAAGAGGCAACCAAGGATGACAAATAACTGCTAAATACTTGAAGTTTATTTTCAAGATCAGTCATAGTTTAAATGTTGTAAATTGCTAAATGATAGATGTAAAAATAAAATGGCATGATTTTGCTGAAGCACCATGAAGAAATGACCTTACTAAAAGACTTTATCTGAACTATGTTTCCATCAGAAGGCAACACCATTAGCCAGGTCTATAGGTCTGTTAATTACAAATCTTTCACACAAAAGAGTAAATGAAACATATCATTTTCTATTAAAGTTTCCATTAATTAATGGCAAAAAACAGGAGCTACAGGAACAAGAGGACACTGAGGTCTTGGTTTCACTAATTAAAGCTAGTTCAACGTCATTTTAGTAACTCAGGTCTCACTAATTAACACATGCAGTAACATTTTTAGGAACTTCAGAACAACAGCAAGACCCTATCATTCCCAGAAATGATCTCTGGGGTAAGTCCAGTTGTACAAAATAACTTACACAAGCATGCCTAATAGTCTCCTCCCTTAAAGATGCGTCACAAGTCTAATGAAAATGGAGGACATAAACACTAATGAAGCTTTACAAATTTCAGCACAAAAATCTAGAATTAACAACTTTGATTTTACATATCCATCTCACTATCAAACCAGCTCTTTCATGAAAAGTTTTTCTTACCCCATAAGTCTGAATTGTTTAAATATTACACCAAATCCTTTTTATCCTCCCGGTATTGATGTTTGATCAGAATTCACATAATATGTTAAAATGCAATTTCAGTCTTCTAAAATAAAAGGTATAGCCAAGGTATAGCCAGTACAGCCAAACACCTGTCTGTGTTAATTGGCATAATACAAATTAATAAAAGCAGCTAGTGTCACTGATGCAGAAGAAAAGATGGAAACCCTCAACTAGCAGATAAATACAGGAAGAAAAGGGGCAAAACAAATTTATTATGTTACACTCTGTGTTGGTTTTAGCTTAATTCTATGTCCTTAGTCATTCTTTTTTAATGCCTTACTACGCATATATTCAAGAGCTGGCTCAAAAAGTAGTTTTTCTATAGAAACCTTGGCAGGCACTTAGAAAACTATTTCTGGTAAAAGGCTCGGCTCGTCCCTAGTAAAAAGGCAAGCAGTTTTCATTACAGAACACAGTTTTCATTAAAGAAAAGCTTCAGTTCCCCTTTGTTGTTGCAAGTTGTCTGCAGCAATATTTCTGGGCCACACTCTGTACACAAGTACAAGAAAACAAACAAGCACCCTGAAAAGCCCGAGCAGACTAAACCATAGACCACAATAACAGAAGATGCAAGATGACTGAAGGGGTTTGTTTTACAGCTAACTTTTGAAACTAGAACTGCCTCTTCTCCTCAACCCTCACCTTCATTATTAAAGTGTAATTTGGGCTAGATTAAAGGACAGTGGAGCAGCATAAAAGGAGGGGTGGAAAGCTAACCAAAATAAGCACATTTGTAAAGTGACTTAGGGAGACGAAAGATGATTGAGCAGATGAAAATAATAAGACTGTTCCAGGCATGAGAGACATACAAAAATCAGACTGGAAGAAGTAAAACACTTCTGAAAGTATGAGAGATGAAGCCAACCGTATCCTGGGCTGCACCAAAAGCAGCGTGGCCAGCAGGTTGAGGGAGGTGATTCTGCCCCTCGACTCCACTCTGGTGAGACCCCACCTGGAGTCCTGCATCCAGCTCTGGAGTCCTCAGCACAGGAAAGACATGGACCTGTTGGAGAGGGTCCAGAGGAGGGTCACAAAAATGATCCGAGGGATGGAGCACCTCTCCTGTGAGGACAGGCTGAGAGAGTTGGGGTTGTTCAGCCTGGAGAAGAGAAGGCTCCAGGGAGACCTTCTTGCAGCCTTTCAGCACTTCAAGGGGGCTTAGAAGAAAGATGGGGACAGACTTTTGAGCAAGGCCTGTTGCAATAGGACAAGGGGTAACAGTTTTAAACTAAAAAGATTAGATTTAGGCTAGACAGAAGGAAGAAATGTTTCACCATGAGGGTGGTGAAACACTGGCCCAGGTTGCCCAGAGAGGTGGCAGCTGCCCCATCCCTGGAAACATTCCAGGTCAGGTTGGACGGGGCTCTGAGCAACCTGATCTGGTTGATGATGTCCCTGCTCACTGCAGGGGGGTTGGACGAGATGGCTTTTAAGGGTCCCTTCCAACCCAAACTGTTCTATGATTCAATGATTCTATGAGAAAGGTACTTTAAGAAAGGAAAAAGAAAGGAGGGTGAGGGCTTCTTTAACAATTACTAGAAGTTCTCCTCAAGCCATTTTTTTAACCATGTATTTCTTAACTCTTGGAGGAAATGGAAAGTAGTTTTAAGAAAAATGAATTTGTATAAACATTAAAAAATTGTCTGTACTGTTTCAAGCTTTTGCACTTTCTTATTTTCTGTTGCATCCAAGCTACGTAGGTGCCATGTAAAAACTCAGACCCAAATATTAAGCAATACAATGTAATGAACAGGTAAACTGTATGAGAGACAAAAAAGAGGGTGTAAGAGGTAAAATCTAGTATTATTTGCACTGCAGTTGTGCTGAGAATCTTCAGAGTCTCACTGTGGTAGGCCCTGTCCCAAAAAGTGGTTACGGCCAGTAAGTAGGAAGGAAGGAGACACAATTACCCCAAAGCATCTGCAATTATCGTAACAGTTTCAGAACACCAGCTGCTTCACCAGATTTATCACCACCAAGACCCAACATCTGACAGGGAAGACTTGTGGCAGGAGGCATCAACACCAAGTAACAGCAGGTGTGAACATCAAAGCCAACTGATAGGATGTGAGCAAGCTCCTGGGAGTCATCCAAGATAATACACAACATATGTACCTCTATGGCCTTTCGAATCGAGATCAGGGAACAATAGGGACAGTCACCAAAACCTGAAGGCATATCTGGTAACCTCCAGGATAACAGAGGTACCAATGACAGCACTTCATTACTAGCTAAGTAATGATGCAGGACAGCAGGAA
>NW_010523548.1:6816-10610 GCF_000687285.1 Phaethon lepturus | reverse complement strand
AGGAATGCCACAGGATGCTAAGATGTGTTCAGTTCTCTGCTTGGACATGGATTTGTGTTCAAATTCATGCTTACATGGATTAACAAACACAAACAGCTAAGATCAACAACAAGTCTTAAAAAAAGAGTCTAGAGAGTCTGCAAGGGCAAAAGAAAAATTACACAATAAAAAGTTAAAGAGAGTTGGATGTGCAAACCTGCATTTCATTAAAGCATTAAAAAGACCATATTTAATTTATTTTGTAAATAAAGCGGGGAAAATTTTTCTCTAATTATGCAAGAGTAACTACTGGGCAAAAATATTCTTTCCTGTCTTCCCTAGGCAATCTTATTAAGCTCTGAAGTCTAGGACTTATTTTTTCTTGCTGTAAGCTTACTAACTACAAGTGTTCTAATTTGTAAAAATTATCCAGGACTTTTCTAAAATTAAGATGCAGCGTTTGACCTCACGTGCACCCCAGGCAGTTAATTTCAAGAGCTTTCAAAATGCAATGTAACTTTGTGTTTCTTTAAAAAAAAAAAAAAATCAGCTTTAAATTTCCTTTAATGATTTGGTGATTCTTTCATTTAAGATTCTGTGTGGGTTTTAAACACATATAAAACAATATTGTTTGTCATACTTATAAATAAGAGGTGAATATGTTTTCACCTTTTCTTTGGTAACTTGGGTTATTTCATAGTGACCTTTCTGATCTTCGAGTCACAGGTATTTTATTTTTCTCCGTCCCCCAGAGTATGTATGTGCATAAAACTCATCACACATCTAACTATCATGGTTCTTCTACCAACCTTTCACTCCAGTCATGCCTTTAGTAAGACAATGCACAAACTGATATAATAAATACTTCAGTGGACAACAAATCACCAACTATGGATAAGCACCTAAGAGGATGTACTGGGTCTGGCTGGAATGGAGCTAATTTTCTTCATAGCATCCCATATGGTGCTGTGTTTTAGATCTAACGACCAAAAGAGGTAACATATCAATCTTTCAACTATTGCTGAACAGCACGTGCACCGTGCTAAGGCTTTATCCATTTCTCATGTTGCTCCCCCCCAGTAAATAGGCTGGGAGGGAACAGCTGACCCAAACTGATCACAGGGATATTCCATACCATGTGACATCATGCTCAGCAATACAAACTCTGGTTTGGTGATGGGGGTGTCTTTCCAAAGTAGCTGCCGCTCAGAGACTCACTGAGCATCGGTCTGCTGGTGGGAGTTGGTCAGTGAGTGACTGTGCATCACCTGGGATATTTTTCTTCTCCTTTGCTTATTAAACTACCCTTACCTTGACCCATGAGTTTTTTCTTGATCTTGCTCTTCCAATTCTCTCCCCCATCCCACTGGCAGGGGGGCAGTGAGCAAGGAGCTGGTGGGTGCTTAATTGCTGGCGAGGGTCAACCCATTGCAGAGCAAAATCCTTTTTGTGGGGCTGGGATTAGGTTCCCTTCACAATAACCTGTCCTCAGGAGATTACGTATGTTCAGAGGCCTATTTGTGAAATGCATGCTATCTTTTGGCTATCATGCATAAACACATATTGATCCATTTTTACTATGCCATTATGTTACACTATTTCTTTCACTTAAAGCAAAAAGATTGTTTTAGTTCAATCCTGTGTGACTCTTCTAAACAGAAAAAAAAGAAGCTACCAGAGTTAAATCAGTACTGGCTGTACGTATGTACCTGTAGAAGTGCACACACCGTAAATAGTCAGACTTGATAAGCTTTTTGCACCTATGCATTTGATGTTCTTCGTAGATAGCTTAATGCTCTTCACACCAATGTCATAAAGGGCAAAGCATGCCCAAAATTTCAGTTTCCTTATGAGCATGTGATCCCAGGTTGCCTTATCTGTAGAGAGAGTCATTGCAGAAGGTGCCTATGGACAACATGTCTTCAGGAAAGCTAAATAACACATGCTAAAAAAATTCCTTTCTTCTATTTGTGGTTGTCCACAGGCACACAAGTGAATAATTACAAAGGAATAATCAGTCAGCTCAGAAGTGGGAAGTAAAAGGGAGACTTCAAGGACTGTTTTGCTGAATATACCATCAAATTTGGATGCCCTCAGAAACCGTGTAGTATTTTATGAATGTGAAACAGTAAAACTGTCCTTTGGAACTCTTGAATAAGATAAACACAGATTCTGACCACGCTGGAGGTGCTACTTCCAGAGCCCCGGCAGCCTCGGTCAGTTCAGCAAATCCATTATCCAGAGGTCACTCGTTTATAAGCACAGACACTGTTCCCAAGGCTGTTTGCTGAACTTCCAACAATACTGGCTGGCTCTTTGATGTGGTGGTATGTTGCCACTCCATCATGTCTTAGACCTCAGCTCTCTGAAATCTTCTCACTTGTAGAGTGCTCATCTACAGACAATCACTTCGTCTTGAGAGGATGAGCTGGAAACAGGAATTCCAACACCTGTGAACTCAGTCACTGCCTTCCAAACATTTTTTTGCCCTGGGGGATGCTCCTGGGTGGATGAAGGGCTGAAGGGTCTCTCACTGGGCCACCCTGTCCACCACAAATGCCTTGCATCCCTAGACTGCCTCAGAAACCATCTTTTCTTTCCAGGTCCCACTCATATTGGCAAAGACAGAGAATATTTACATCCATCATATCCTCCTAGATTCCCGCAAATGGCGAGGAGCCGTAGAGAAAGGCAACACCCTTCCTCCGCAGCGGTAACTTTGGTGCCAAAGGCAGCAGGGCCATCACGGGAACTGAGTGCCATCAACAACCCAGTTTCAAGTCCTGGAGCATTAGTCAGTGTTACCTGCTGCTCAGATGCCCTGACGTATCCTGGGTTCTCTCTCAAATATAACCTGGCACCCTGGATTGTGCCAGCACTGGTACTGAATGCCACAGTGGTAACAAGGATCGGATAAATAGATGTCACAGGGAGGATCCGTGCCCGAACAGTTTCTTTATTGTTGTTTGCTTGTGACGCAGCCCTGGGAGAGACGCAGAAGGCACCAGCAGTCCCACAGCACCTGCCCCTCACCCAGGCACTTTGGAAGCAGGTCTCCAACATCAGAAGCTGCATAAGCACCACTGGAAAATACTCACGCTTCCAGTTTTGGGAGGTGCTTACTACTCCTCCAGATGCCCCTGATCACTGCCTTGTTTGTTCATGTGCCCTTCTTCAGCTCTGTGAAATCTGTGACAAAGGACCTAAACCAATGGACCTAGGCTTATAAAAACAATTGAAAACTGAAATTGAAAGCTCCCCAAAAACAAGACGCTTGCACTAAGGCTGAGGAGTGATCGAAACCCGTGAAGATGTTTCGCCCTTTGTTCCTCTGATATGAAGCACAAGCGGCAGCAACAGACCTATGGATACCTGTGGGTATTGCTAGATTCCAAAGTCCTTATGTTTGAGCACAGTAACCACACACACGTCCACACCTGAACATGAATGAGGACTACTGCTCAAAAGCAAACCAGTCTATTTAGAATACATGTGCAGAGAAACAAAAGGTTCTCCCCAACCCTCTTTCTGAGGGTTCATGGTGATTGTTTCTCTTTTTGACCAGTTTCTAACATCTCCTTTAAAAACCTGACCCTAAAGTTCAGAAAACAGCATAATCAAAAGAGTCCCCAAAGTTTTGGTGTTCACAGGCTAAAATTACAAGGAAAGGAGAGGCAAGCAAAGGCAACCCAGGGAAGATACAAGGAATGCTAAATCAAGTCAGTCTGTCCACATTTCAGTATCCACTTAGATAGTAGTTAATTTCATGACAGTCAATATCTTTAATTTTACAGCTGTTTCCCCCAACACTCTTT
>NW_010523548.1:0-6785 GCF_000687285.1 Phaethon lepturus | reverse complement strand
TTTCCATTATAAAAGAAAGTTTAGTATTAAGAAGTGTGGGAATTTTTTAGTTTTATGAGTGGCATCCAGACGACCATATAAAGTGAGGGGTTTTTTAAAGGAAAGTGATACACTAACGCTACCAACACTACAATTTACTGAGAGAGATGAATATGCTCACAGAGAGTTCAAAAGGAGAGCTGGATGTTACGCAGCCTCAGAAATATGGAAAATGTGATGGGAGACGTAAAGGCAACTGCATGTGTTCTGCCCACAAACTGAGTAAGATGCTACTTGGAAAAGGGTTCAAAACTCTTTTCAAAGACAGAAATGACTCAATCACTAGGTGGAATATTACACCACACCACTCCCCCCCCGCCAAAAAAAAGCAGCAAATAACAAAAGCTACCATTGGAGAAGCACCCTGATTGCTTCTGAAAGTAAATACAGTAAACACGGATATCTCACACACACCATGGCCTGCTACTGCCAACACGTGGCTGGTCACATCTGCTTCATTAGATGACGTGAACACCCAATTTGTCATCAGCAGCAAAATTTATTTATAATCATCTTCAAGTGCAATGGACATACTGCTAGCGAGAAAACGCAGTCAGTCAACCAAAACGTGTTATGTTAGAATGAAAAGAAGTGTTATGTGTTGCAATATAAAATTAATTTCTGTATTATTAATTTATATCCAATAAATCTACTCTACACACCTATGCTGCAATATAGGCTGTAAATCAGTGAGTCCTCTGGAAGTAGATAAAAAGATATTCCAGAATTATGAGAGAAACAGATCAGATAGTGAAGAGCCTGCAGAATATTATGTCTAGAAGAACTGAAGGAACTGCATGTTGGTAAAAAATAAGCAGTATTACCAATGAGAGAGAAATCCATCTGTCTTAGTTACAGAGAAGCACAACCGGGAAATAAGTGTTAAACTCTATCAACTCTTATGTTCTGTGGAACAAAGTCAGAGCTGATACCTCCCGCTGTGGGAAGAAATGAATACATGATAATAACTCATTGTTTTGGCAGCTGTCCCGGCATAATAACCAGAGGGTTCAACTTACTTCAACTGGAAAAGCATATCCAATCCACCATTGGAAGAGAAGGAATTTCATGGAGCATAATGAAGAACAGTGAGAACAGAGAATTTCTGGACTTCAATAAATTTTATGAACCACAAAGAAATGAATTATCAAAATGTGGCGTCTTCAGAGCAGAAGGGACTTGCTTTAAGGCAGATGCAGGAAAAGCACTACTTCTGCAGAGAACTGCATAAGGGGGAAAACACTGATTAACAGAATTACACCAAGGAAATATGCCAAAGGTTGGCAAATAAATCTCATCTAACTTAGAAGAGATTAGACATGTCTAAACAGGCATGCAGAGGTTTCTTTTAAAACCAAACAAAACCAAGCAAAACTAAACTGTAGAGTATGGCGAGTTAGTCGCAACTGTAGTGATATTAAGGAATCACCCTCCCTGATCATATTTAGTAAAATCACCAAAAAAAAAGAAAACATTTCCAAAGAAAGCCACTGCTAAATAAACCTAGGAAGACAAGCTAGACAAAGAAAACAGGCAGCCAGCAGTGAGAAGTGATTCAGTTACCTTTCTAACAGTAATAGAACACCCTTCATGGACTACTTGTATTTCGTAGTTTTAAAAGAAACTTTCCAGAATATTAAAACAAAAATACCCATCACAAAAATCTGATTACATCAGGCAACACTAACAATGTCATCAAAAATACCGTTGTGCTCAGTATTTGAACTTGCTAGAGCTCATTTAGACGCAGAATTTGAGAATTCGAAGTTGCCAAGTTTTTGCTGGATACTTCCTGTTCAAATCCTCCTCAGCAGTCACAGCGAGCACCCCCGTAACGTGTAATCATCACTCGAGTACCTCTGTGTAAGCCCTGAACTATTATTATTGTTATTATTATTCCTCCCTCCAATGCTGCCCCACTGGTTTAGCAGCTAGTGGGACATTCCTCCCGCGCCAGCAGCCTGCCGGCTCCCGCCGGGCTCACGCACAGCTTCTGCGCACCGTACTCTGAAGTGGGAAGAAACGAGATCTAGCCCGTCAAAACGAGGGTGGTTTAGGATTCAGAGCATCTGTAAAAATACTCAGGTCTAAATTACGACATGCTTTCACGTACTAGTAAACGTGTACAACTGAGGTCACTTTTTGCTCATGTTTTCAAATCAGGAGTCTTACTATCACATAGTATTTAATACTTAGAGGAAAAAAAGGGACTTTTCGCGCAACAAAAAACACTAGTTTGTCATCTGACTCGATTTACTTCTGCCCAAAAGTTACATTATGAAGTATGTGCTGATTTACTATTTTTTTTTTTATTTATAAGACATTCTTCGCACACATGTAAAAGTTGTTTGGGATATGACTCTTATTTGTTTTGAACTTAAGTTTATAAAAGCTAAACATTTTCCCAACTATGCTTTGATCCAAACATAGAATGCTTGCACTAACAAATAATTCTTGAAAGTCAACATGAGAAGTCAGGTATCTTGACAGAAAAAGCTGCATTTAGGCTTCAGATGTGTCCATTTTACTAATTGTAATGAGCCAATAGCGAGTATAGCCAATAGAGTTGTATCTCTACCCATTTTTTTTTCCTTTCTGGTGAATTATAGTGAAAACATGAAATCTCTCCCACAGAATTTAGCTTACTTGTAAATTTACCTCATATAAAACACTAAAAATCCTGCGTTAAAACTTAAAAATCCTGCGTTAAAACTATTAGCTCTACCTCATCTCAAAGGCTGTATATAGTAAAGATTCCTATTTCTCCCAAGTAAAGAAGATATCATCTAGATCTTATTAAAGAACTGGTTAGTTCAATTACCAGTCGCTCCAAGCCACAGATACGTGGCCTAAGATAGTGCTAACATGGAGACAGACTCACATGAATAATAGTACAACTCTGGCTGCCTTTGGATTTCTACTCTACCAACAGAGAGGACAGAAACATCCATAATTCAGATTTATTAAAACTTTAAAGATGAGCATTTTCCTGATAACATCAGCAGGTTTCATCCCAAATACAGAAAGCCTCCCTGAAGCCCTGGCTACGCTCAACTTCCCACAAATGTGACAGGAACTGTTCATCGGGAACCAGGCAGCCAATTTCACATGAATAGATTTATCACCTGCAGGACTGTCACCTGTATTGTATTTAAAATACACCCCAGTGGAATGTTTATAGGCCTTTCAGCCTCTTTTTTAATTCTTCACCTCATACACACCCTTTAAATTACACAAGGACTATAAAGCCTGATGAGATCCACTCTGAAATTGCACATGATACGTACTCATTCACAGCTTTTGAAAGGTGCCAACTGTTTTTTGGTCTTTTGTGCTGTTATTTACTATTTGCATATAGAAGCCATAGTCAAAATCAGACTCCATTATTCTAGACATTTGATAAACACACCACCCAAGCCACCACAGCCTGGGAGAGATTACTCAGTAAGCTAACACCACAGACAAAAGGTGCGAGAAAAAGATTTCTTATTGCCTAAACTGAAGAGAAACACGGTTGCCTCCCGTTCAGTAAGTTGGGGAATCCAGCCTTAAATCAGAAGAATCCCACAAGGTTAACTCTTAGAATATGTCCACATGGTGGGGTGAGGCAGACGTGTGTGTTCAATGAGTCCAAGTTTAAATCAGCCAGATAAAAAGCAGTTCTAGTTCGCAAGCCACGTCGCTATGTTCGTTAGGTGCTGCACATAGCTAAGGGAGGTCACAAAGATGCTTCAACAGGGGACAACGGTTAGGTTTCAGCATGTATCTACAGGTGTCCTCTCTACACCGTGGAGTGTGAATAATCTGCAAAATGGTAATCATGGGTGAATCACCAAAACACTCTCCTTGAAGATAGAGACGGCACTATAATGTTATAGACTCTTATTAGTAATCATATGGTTTGGTTTTATGCCAAACGTGCTTGTACTGTCCCAAAATTCTAAATATACGTTCTGTCACAAGAATTACCAGTTACTCACTAAATGATTCATAAATGGCACAGGATTCCCAGCCAAAGGTAGGAAAACGCGTCAGCACTGCTAATCACAGAGTACCTCCTTGGCTGTTGTGGAATATCCACTGTGAAATCCCAACAGGTGGTTTCAAGGAATTAAAATTATAGAAACCAAAACAAACAGATCAGTAAAACCTTCTGGAAGTTAAAGAATAAGAAACTATAGACACTCCCCCCCCAAATCCACAGGTTCACAATGACACTTGAAATTACCTTGTACATCTCGGTGCCAAGTCTCTGAAAGACCTTAGTTTTCACATTATTCTACTATCAGAGATTATCAGCAGTGTGCCCTTGTGACAATGAAGGCTATCTGTACATCTCCAGGACAAGAAAAGTGTACAAAATGGCATGACTACAGAGAAGGGCCACCAAGATCTTTAGGTGCTGAGGTATGAGGTACAAGGAGCACCTGGAAGAGTAGAAACTGGCTACCTAACAGGAGCCAACCTCTCCTCGGAGATGCACAGGGACGTACCAAGAGGAGAGGGATACAAGCTGCAGCGTGAGAAATTCTGATTAGACCTGAGGACAAATTTCCACAGCCTTCACAGAGAAATTGTGGAGTCTCCGTCCATGCAGATACTCAACATTTGACTAGACAAAGACCTGAGCAACCCAATCTAACTTTGGGGTGGGATCTAACATAGCAGTTGGTTCTGCTTTCAGTAGGGAGTTGGCTGAAATGAGCTCCAGAGGTTTCTTCCAGCCTAAATCAACCTATTTACTATCTATGGTATAATGAGGAGAGCATTCTGCTATTTCCCGCCAGGAAAAAACATACGATCCCCTCACTTTCTATAAAGCAGCCTCTCCTCACAAGTCCACTCATATTAAAGGTTCTTTCCTGCTTTCTTAGCATTAATCAGAAGTCATCTGTGACTGACTCTAAATGAGCCCTGAGCAACTGTGTTGTGGCACCTGCTCCTGGCCACAGAAGAAGGGACGAATGGAAAACGATGGTTTCCATCAGGCCGTGCAACTTGAATGTTTTGGGCTCGGCTGTTTACAGCCTGCTCAAGCTCTGTGAGCTTGGGCACTGATCCTGACTGATTTGAACGGCATCGGACAACATCCCTCACCTACAGCCTTGCCTCAAAAGCTGCACCACAGCGACAGTTCAAAATACTCTAGCAACAACATAAAGCTTACAAAGACGAAATAGCAACTATAAAAATGTTGGTCAAAGGATGCACTGGGGTCCCTCTGCCTGCCAAATGTTCTTAAAGTACTGATGGAGTGACTCTAACAGCAGAAGGAGCACTGTAATCAATTTTCTGAGGAAAAACAGATCTTTTTTTGTCAAAATAGCAGTTGTACTTCTGGTGTCGTGCTCTACCTGAAACATGGGATTTGGTGAATCCATCAGACATGTCTGTTTTACAAATTTTCATAGCTCAGGACATTCTTTTAAAATCTGGTTTGTTTGACTTTATAACTGAATGAAGTTATTCATCCTGATGAATAAAGGATTCACATAGCAAAAATTACTGGTTTATCCAACTAATATTCTTTCATTTTCATTTCAGAATTTCCAAGTAGAGTTCCACAATGAGGCTAATATAAAAAGAGGGTAGTTCTGCACACTTGGGATTGAAGGTTATGGATAAGAATATGGAAGATGATAGTTTGTTTTCTTTAAATGAATACTATGCATTTTTTTTGCAGAGGGAACCAAAAGAGATGATTAATCCCTTATATTGATCAGTCTTTGCCTATCTTTCCCTTCTTGTCTTGAGCACTGAATGATGAAATACTTGATGCTAGATTGTGTTAGCTCACAGTATGTGGCTGCATGAACAAACACGCGTGAGAAGGTAAACTGTACAGCAGAAAGTTTGCTAGGTTTAAGCAGTGACTAATATAATTGTATATACAAAAATACACTATTATCAGATACATTACATGCACGCAAACCATTGATGACTTTTTTTCTGTCTGTTTTGAAATCTGAAGAAGGGATTTTTTTTCCCTTGCACAGGAACCTCTGATTATAGAACAGGTCTTCATGGTTTTATTGTATTTTAAAATGCAAGCTGCTAAAGAACTGTCTAGTGTTAACATTTCCCCATCTTTCCCATTATAAGATTACATTTCCAGCAGCCTTTAGCTTTCCTAAGTATTGCCATTTTAGCTAAAATTCTGCAAATCAGAACCTAGGTCAAGTAGTCTCCTCTCCCCCTTCTCCTGCTTCCCCTGTCCTCTCTGTAATCATCTGTGAAAGGTTTGTTTTCCACGACTTTCCCATGACTTGCCCAACTTCCCTAGGAAACACAACAGAAGTAGGGATCAACCCCAGTTCCCTAAAGAAACTTGAAAAATCTTAACCACAATCAACTGAATAACACAGAAATCAGAAATTCTGCAGAAAATGAGTCTTTAAAAGCAGATTGCTTGTGACCAAAGAAGGTGCCTTAAAGTCGCACATGAAAAATCAGAACATAGTTTTTGAAGCTCATGACTGTTTGACTTTGCACTTTTATTGTGTTTACATGGACAGGTTTTGGTACAAGAGAGGGTGACAGGGGTGGCTTCTGTAAGAAGTTGCTAGAAGCTTCGCCCATGCCTGGCAGAGCCAATGCCAGCCGGCTCCAAAACAGACCCACCGCTGGCCAAGGCCGAGCCCATCAGCGACAGTGGTAGCGCCTCTGGGGTAACAGAGTTTAGAAGGGGGGAAACAAACCTGCAAAACACTAGCAGCAGTCAGAAGAGAGGAGTGAGAACATGTGAG
>NW_010523547.1:0-16098 GCF_000687285.1 Phaethon lepturus | reverse complement strand
CGCGAGCAGGCAGGCAGCCCCCCTTGTAAAGCCAGCTCGGCGGCAGGGAGCGGAAACGTTTGCCCCAGAGCTATCGTGTGCCGGTTGGGGAGAGGAGTTATCACACCACCAGCCTACCCTGGGTGCCAAAAAGCTCTTGCCCACGTGTGCTGAGTCAAGGAGACCTGTCAGTAGCAGTTTACTTGTAAGAATCTCTCCTATCCTAGAAATCCTGTGGGAAATCCATATTACAAAAAAAACCCCAAAAACAAAAAAAAAGGGTTCTGAAATACTAACCTTCTCCTTAAAATGCAGTGAGGTTACACCACCTCATGCCTATGTGGCGTTCACAGAAATGTTTCTCCCTTTTGTTAGCTGAGAAGCTCTTTGCCTTGCCGAGCTCTGCAGAGATCCTGAAATGCACCATTTGGTGACGAGATTTGGTGACGAGAACGGGGTCGAGCATGAGAGAAGCTCGTCGTCCTCTAAACTTTGGAGGTGCTTCTTTAAAGGCATGGAGTTAACTGTCCCTCCTAGAAAGATGACTAAAATAAGTGTACTAGGTGTTTATTCAGAGCTGGTGGGTAGACTACGCGGCACACTGTTCTCTGCCCTGCAAAAGGCACTCCTTCCCTGCCCTGGTGGTGGGCCAGGCTTGCCCGTGCCCATTTACGACAGCGTTTGTGTTACGAGGTCCTGTTTACCCTAGGTGTTTCTCCGAAGTTTCATACAACAGAGAAACAGCAGCTGCCTGGAGAAAATGACATAGCATCTTGCCCTTTGGGAAATACCACCTAATAAGAATTTACCCACTCTTGGAAAAATGGGTAAGAAAGAGAACTTTTTAAAAAAAAAAAAAATAATGTTTAAACTCTTACTAAGGAAGAGGCTGACATACTGTGCTTGTAGTGGTGCCCTGCCTCGTATTTGGGGGCGAGATCTCATCTGGTGTGCATCAACCCAAAGCCACTGGAGGCTGAGTTGCCCCTGGAAGAAGAGATAACCATGTGTATTTGAACTCCAAGCAAGGCGAGTACCTCTTTGGAGGAACGGAGGAGTTCTGCCTACTCCACTACTCGCCTTCTCCCCGAGGACCCCCGTGCCTGACCAAACTTCTCTCACAGCACTCTCTGGGAATGGGGAGCTTCCAGAAAAAAAAAACCACAATAAGTTGCTATTAGTGATAACAAATACAGTCCGTTATTTCTGAAATCCTGTGACAGTTCCTAGTTATTTCTTCGCTCTTTTCACTAGAAGAGTCAAACAACCTTTAAGGCAATGAGATGGCTTCTGTGCTAGGTTGGCGTTTTTTAGGTTTCTGTCTGCAAGGTCCCCAGAAGAGGAAAGGGCTCTGCCTTGGAGAGCAACTTAAGAGGGATGAACAGAGAGTTTCCTCGCCTTTCTGAGAAGCATTTACAACTATATGGTAGACGGTGCACGTGAAGCAGTGCAACTTCCCTTTGTTGTAAGTGTGGTATAAAGTTCTTAATTCCCATATAGTTACCCCCACCCAGGAAGAACAGTGCAATGTAGCCAAATGAAGCATCCTCATGCCAACAGAAACCCCAATCATATGTTGGAGAGTGGAGAAAAGGGGGGAAAAAAACTAAAGCAGTTATTAAAATAAAACAGCAATGGTTCAGCTCAAGAAGCATGAAGTCAGAAAGATCTTTGATGGCATGGAGAACTGAACGCTGGATGACGGGTAGCCCCCAAATCGCAGACCGATGGTCCCTGCTCCCCAGGAGAGGAGGGCTCTTTGCCAGAGTGAATGTGTGTCGGCTGTCCTTCCGCGATTGTCACGGTTGCCACAGTTTGGCCTTGGGCACCCATGAGCAGACTGCCCTGTGACAGCAAATGAGCACAGGTCTCACTGTATAATATTTCTACCTGCAAGGTTTTTTTGGTATTTTCTTGTGCTTGATTTGATGTGACACAACGAAGGACCAAATCTGTGGATGATCCAGTCATCTTGTGCTGGGATTTCACCTGTCAGTGCATTCACTGGCCGCTCTTTCAAAGAAGAGGAACAAAGGGCTCTAAGCTGCTCACCCTACTGAGTGGAGGAGTTGCACTCAGATCAGAAGAGTTGTGGCCAAGGGACTTATACACTCATGCTTTTGCTCAACAGGCAGCTTTCAGAGGAAAGGGAGAGGGAACTGATGTGTGAAAATCAGCTACGGACATAAAAAGATAATTTGCCAAACTACCTGCTGACTCCAGTCTCATTAAACTCACATTTCCAGCAATGTTTCGTGCAGAAGCTGGCACATCCCAGCTGGGTATGAGGTGCCAGCCGCCATGGGACGGAGCCAGTCCGAAGAGAGGGGCTGGCGGAGGCAGCCAGCCCGCCCCGCGGCTGTGCGATGGCGGTGCAGACCAGCTCCGCTCTCTGCCCCAGCGTCCCCACCGCACAGGGTCCCCATCAAATGCATCCTCCCTATGTGAAAGATGGGCGTTTGCTTATTTGTATTTTTTTTGGAAGCTGTGAGATAGCTAATTATCTCACTGAAAAATTGTGTGTGGGGAGTTGACTCCTGTGGTTTGCAGAGTGTGGTTGAGGAAGGGAAAGTTGCTGTCAATATTAAACCAAAAAACTCTGACTTTTATTTCCACTTGATTTTGCAATACGATAACTAGGACTGGTTATTAGCTTCACCTGTGGTAAAGCATCTTTTTTTTTTCTTCCTTTTTTTCAGCAACCTTTATTTAAACCTGGAGATTTCCTGGACAGAAATATGAATGCACGCACAATAAATCTGAATTTTCTGGAAAGCTCTGCAAAGACGCAGTAAATATCTTTCAAAGATAAAATTAATTTACCACAAAGAGCAGGCAATCGGCAGCATCTGAGCTGAAGACCTCTCTGCCCCTTCCCTGACCCATCAGGCCTGCGGGGAGTGCGGGCAGCCGTGCGGCAGGCAGCAATGTTTCTTCCCAACAGCGGCAGCCTTCCTGCCTGTAACTCTTGTGTGGTGGCCCCAACAAAAGTCTGGAAAGTCCTCAAAATCTGCCAAGGAACCCTCTGAGTGGGTAAGGAAGACACAGAAGAACCCGTGAAAACTTGGAGACAAGGTCATCTTAGCCCAAGCGGGCTACAAACCCAGAGCAGGTGGGAAGCTTTCCTGTGTAACAGTGATTTCATTACTTTTGCCTCCAGGTCATGAAAGTTTATTCAGCATTCAACAATAGTGGAAAACAAAGGGGGTTTTCCCCAAACCACAAGCCAGCTGCTCATTTCAGGGTAAACAAACCAAATTAAAGAAAAGCGTCCTATCCAACTCGTAGTCACCCTTCATTTACCGTAAGACAACCTTCTTGTAAGCTGTCTGTTGCAAAGCAAATTATAACCTACAACATCAGGAATGAGGTTTAAAAAAGGGATGCCTCCCAGCCCACTTAGATTGTTCTAAATTCTTTCTGGTCTTGACGACACCCCTGCAGCATGCACAAGGGTAACGGTGCTTCCTTCCACCAAGGGGCTTAGGGCAGGCTTGGTGGCCTGCAGTCATCATGAGAACCGATGTCAGCGTCATGGCCTCAGCAAAAGGTTTAAGTCTCTGTATCACACACTCCAGCCCAGGAAAAATTAAATTTCAAGATCAGTGAGGAAAGCCAATGATGAGCCTTAGCCCAGGTCAGCAATATCACACAGGGAATAGAAAACATACTAATCACCAGTGAAGCCAAATACACCATGGGAGCTTCATCTTCCATGTAAATGGATCCTCAGACGAAAAGGAGGAGGCATCAAACGGCATTTGATGGCATTACTTTTCCTGCCGCACCCTGTTCTCACACTGCCTTTGCGGGATATCACATCTCACTCAACACACCCAACACAAATTTACCAGTAACGACACAAGTAATGGCAGCAGCAAAGATGTGGGCTCAGGGGGCTTACAGCAGCGGTCTGGGAGCATGGTGCAGTCCCTCCCAGGGCCCCTGCGTACCTCCCCATTGCGGGTCTGCATGTTGTGTCCTCTCTGCTGCCCTCCTCGGTGTGCTACAACGTGTGACAGTCACTTGTACGTTGCCACGCGGGCCTGACCCGAAGTCCTGCCGGCACCTTTCAATGAACGACGCTAGCAAGACACTTTGTCGACCTTGTGTTTGGTATTTCTGTGGGCAAAACTGAGTATTTCGATTACATTTCTAAGCTCAGGTCTTCACTCAGACCCTTACTAGATGATGAGTAATTGTCTTCCTGAATTACACAGAGACTAGCAAATCGTACGTAAAGGAAACAACAACAAAAAAGCGATCTTGTGATTGCATTGTCTCTAACAGAGACTCTGCAAAGGTATTATGTTCAGTATCAATTATTCATATTTCCAACAAGTAACTGACACATTCTCAAGTTACGACTTCCATCCACACTGGCTATAAAATATCGTTTTCACTATGATTGGAATGGCTGTTACTGGCTGTCAATTAAAATATACATCATGTACCAGGCAATAGACGCTGACAACACCAGGAAGAAATAACACTTGACAGCCACTTGGGAAATATGTAGGCAAGAGAAGACTGAAAAATGCTGAAGATCTTTATCTACAGCTTCTTACTTTTAAACACTGACCTCCAAGATACAAAGACAGAAAGATTTATCTGCACTTGAAAACTTCCCTTACCTCCTGTTGTTCTGTTTCTTTTTCATAACCAGGATAAATGAAATGTTTCTGATTTACAGACTGCATTACACAAATTTTAAAGCAGCAGCACCAAAGTCACTCCCACTGCCCAGCATGAGAAATTCCTCTTAGCAGAAATCCTTGGCTGTCGTTTTCCAACCCTTGTACCCAGGGTGGACTGGAGCTAATTACCTGAAGTGAGGAAGTCTTCAGGTGAAGCCCAGGGAAGACTTATCATTTTGTTTGTTTAGCCCTTAGATCCACTGGAATTGGCGTTTCATAGTAATATATCATTTATACAGGAAGATGATTTTTTTTTCAGAAGCTGGAAGTTCAAACAAAATATTCTCAACCCTCAGGTAGGCACCCAGATATGAAGACAACTTACACAAAAAAAACCCCCTATACTGTCTCAAAAATTAATGGTCTGGAGATTGCAGAGTTGGCCGTGTAATTGCCTAACAGCTCCCAAGGCTGGATGCAGATGCTCGGAGCTGTGCCCGTTCCCTTGTCCGCCTGTCACTGGGCTCTGCAGGAGGGCATGGATAAGCAGAGCTACTGCCAGAGGTCAGGGTGTCCCCTGCTTTCTTACTCCTGGGGCATGGAAGAAGCAAATGGCAGAGACTTAATTGCCCTTTTTCAATTGCAAAGGTCGAAAATAGCAGCTCATCAAATTGATATAAAATGAGTGTTTCCAGATGTAGATCCCACTTCGCTTAATCCAACTTCATCATGCAAGTTTTCTGAGGGTCATGGTGAACAGGGCAGCCGGTGAACCAGATACTTTGCTCTGTCTAGACCAAAATTATTCTTCCGTCATAGACAGAACTGATCACTGTTGCCCTATCTCATTTATGAAAACTCTTATCAGATACCTTGACTATCATGATCAAAATAAGTCTAGTGTCCATGGATGGAGAAGTGCTTTAAAACTTCAGTGAATCTTGAGCTCCAGCTAGTGGGATGCTTTGTTTTCCCTCACTTCCCACAAGCCAAGATCGAAGATCTGAATCAATCCCTTTTATTATCTCTACTGTGCAGAGCAGAAGGCTCACTGTCCAAGCTTGAGTGAGCCGGTCAGGCTTGAAAAGGAAATTCTCTGCACTCATCGGCTAGAGGATGGACCTATGTTGGGCTCCTGATCTTTTTTTAAATTAATATGACAGGGATGGCAGGGACGGGAACATCAAGGTGCTACTCTTCTGGCTTTAAAGACAAGCATCAATAAACCTACATGTTTATGTTGTGACTTCTCCCAGGCTTCTTGATTATCAGTCAACCTTACCTTTCTGCAGGACTTCACCCCTCAAGACACACAGCATCCCTCTCTGTACCACATCGCTAGTCACAGCTTGTCCTCAATTTCACTCACTGAGGCTGACCAGAAATTATAATCAGCAATAAACACTAGCAGCCAGAAGAATTTTAATGATAGATTTTTCGATGAAACTAAGTATTGGCTCTTGCCAAGCTGACTTACTGCCATGTCCCCCATTCATTTTGCCACCCTGCAGGTGCCGCACACCAGCCCCTGCAGAACCAGGGAGCAGCCACTTGTACAGTGGGGTGTAAGGATGCACGGCTGGGGAGCGGGAGCCCTCCCCAGTAGGGGAGGATTATTAACCTGCCCTAGTTTGATTGTAATCACATAACGAGAGCTGGTGGGAACACTGTTTTACTCTACCAGTCTCTCAGATGTGACAGGTACCATTTACACCTTGCTATAGTCTCTTGTAGATTATGAAGATGGATATACAGCGGTAGCACAGCGAGGGCTGTGGCAGACCTCTTAAACATAACTTCACAGTTTGTCGGCAAGGAGCCCAAATCTATCACCCAGCTGGGATGGTTCATCTCCAAGTTCACGGGCATACACACGCATCTGCTGATTTCCCAGTCCCGAATCAGGTGGCTGATCCCCCCGCCTCCACCTCAGAGGAAGCGCACCACCAAATGAGGAACAGTGCATACATACATACATACATATGTATTTATTACCATTCCTAAATCCCAAGAATCTACCTGATGAGGTCTCAGCTGAGGCACAGTAGTGGAGACTGTGCTACCACAGCACTTCTTTGATGAATGCCCACAAGAACTCTGCCTTGTTTTTTAAATGCAGAAATAACGATGATGATAATTGACAAGGGCAGCCTCAGATGATTTCATAAATCCTTGTTATGTGAGGTAGCAGGTACAGAAGCAACCTTGTCTCTTAGCTGTCAACAAATGGCAGGTACCCTCGTACCCCTTTATGCCTCGGCAAGCGTAAAACCACCCCAAGCCCGTTGCCAGAACAAAGCGGCTCACTGCTACGATACCCAGCCTCAAACAAGGGCCAGTCACAAGTATACAGATTTATTCCATTGTGGATGTTCTGCATAACCCGCCGTACAACCTATATCACCTGTAGCTGTCGATTATTGTTCAAGTTTCAGGGTATAATGAAAGAGTTTGAGTCCCACTACATGGGTTCACTGGATTCCCAGCCACAGAGCAACGTTTTGTTTCATCAAGCACAGCCTAGTCACCAACAAGTTACCACCTGTATATGACCAAGGGACATTAGATACCTAAAAATTAAGCCAGGAAGTGTATTATACTTCAACAAAAAGGATAAAAAAATTTCCCAGTTGAGTGATCGTTCACAAAGGTCCAGACGCAAAGCAGGAGGCTATAGGTACGGCAATCGCAAAGCAGCCCCTGGGAACGTTTGGGCTTTGCAGCTGCACACGTGCCCAGGGCCCACCCTCCCCTCCTGTTAAAGATGCTCTACAGTGAAGGAAAACAGAAACAGAGAAGAGGAGATGTGCTATCAACTCGATAGCTGGCAATGGACAGGGAAAAAGACATCCCCCACAGCTGGGCTACCCCAGAAAGCAGATGCGGGCATGACTTCTACGTCCATTTCCCTTTCCTCTTTCTGAATTCACTGACCACATTTGGATTTTTGGAAACAGAGAGAGTGGAGTTTCACCGCAATCAAAGCTTGGGCTGAGGGTGATCTCGGGACAGCTGCCCAACAGCTGGCCTTCCTCCCCTGCAGAGGAGGCAATGTTTAAAGCCAGGGTGCGATGCCTTGCAGAGCCCAGCCTGCCCAGGCAGCTCCCGGCGGCGGCGATGCGGGGCGCCGGGGAGGGGTCTGCTTGGAAAACGTTTTCCTGTGAGCAACGCTCTGCGGAAAAGCTCCTTGGCAAGCAGCGGTAAAATAAGGAGGCAGCCCTGAGGGATCTTGAAGGAGCATGTAAAATAACGGCAATGAGATGGGCCGCTGGTAAATGTGCTAGAATATAAAAAAGATGGGGCAGTTTGGATAAAGCGGTGAAAGGTGGTACCAGCCTCCAGATGAGTTCCTGCAGCGGAGGACTTCCCGTCAGTACAACACGGGATCTATTGAGAGAAATCTGGGGATTGCTTACCGGCCATGAAAAAATGGTTTTGCCCGCGTTCCTGAAAATGAACGTACCATCGATGTGTTGCGAAGGTTACGGGCTCGGGTGGCCAGCCTGGCGTTAACGCGAGAAAGAACTGCCTCGAAGCCTCCTCCAGCAGGTTTCCTGCGAGGGAGCAGAGGGCTCAGGTGAAGACTCGGGCGGGCCTGGAGAAAACCAGCATTACACAGTTCCCACTTCAGTCCCCCTCCCACAGGCTTCAGCTGTTTAAAATCAGTTGCCCTCGCTGGCAGGCGGCCAGCTCGCCTCCGTGAAGGAACCGGCTCCGTATGCTATGCTGACAAAAAAAACCCCCAAAAACCCACCACTTTCTTCAGAAACACCGAAGTACTTGGCTTTCCTTTTGTTTGTGTTGGCTTCAGTCCATTCTTAGTCATCACTGTGAAGAAATGGCACGCAAAGGCTGCCCTTTCCTAGCCTCCACCAAGGATGCAGAATACTAATGGTGCGTAACAAAAATACTTAACATTTTCCACTTCCAGTGCTGTGTGAATACTGACCATCTAATCTTCACAGCAAACTGGACAAATGTTACTGCTCCAGCACCTCGAGTTACATGATCCCCGAGCCGGAGCTCCCCGGTTCCCTCTCCGGGCTGTTCTCCCGATCGCGTGGCAGCTCCTCAGCACGCTCCGTGCTCATCGCTTTCGCTCTTCCTGGGGCGACCGCCACCGGCAATAGCACCGGCGAGCCGTCCTCTGCAGGTCATGCTGAACCAAAAAGTCGTGAGCATTTTGTTCTTCCCCATCTCTCTCTCAGTTTTGTAAAGTGAGGGACCAGCACCCCTCCGTTCTTTAGTCCTCTGCTCATCTCTTCCTGCTGCACACCAACATCGTGACGGGGCGGGAGGTGCGTTTTTACAATGGGTGCACGACAATCCAGGCTTGGACCGGGGCTCTGCTTTTTGGACCTCAGATGTTGCTGCAATATAAAAACCACCACCAGGTCAACCCTAAGCCTAACTGGAAAGTAATAGTTGGGACCACTTTATAAAAGGTCTTGGTCGTTATTTTCTCAAGGTGTTTTGTCCAAGCACTGACGTTTTAGTGAAACTGAAGAAATACGTTGAATTTCCCTTAATTCTTTTGTGCAGTTTCTGCCTTAGGGTGTTACATACTATTACTGCGTGCCGTTAAATACTTGTTTTATTCCAAGGTGACTAAAATAATTATTTTTTCCAGTTACTAAAGCATTTGAAGAGCTTTCAGGATGAAAGTGAATACAGAAATGCCAAACATTTACTGTTCTAATAGAAAGCCATCAGTGCTTTATGGACTAGCCCATTACCTCCAAAAAAAAACCATCGTGGTTTCACAAAGGGTCTTGAGAACATTTGCTTTAAAATGAAAGACTCTATTTTTGCTATACCAAGAACAGTGTTAATATTGATCCAGGTGCTCTATGGAGCAATCTAATCTTTTCATTGTGGCACTACTGAAAATCTGGTCTAGTACATGGGTAAAACTGCATCTTTCACAGTCACCAACATTAAAAAAGCAAATCGTTACACTTTTCATTAATTAAAAAAGGCTTATAATAGCATTAACGATTCTTTCATGGGAGTGTATCATTTAGGTAATGGCAGCCTAGCACATTAACTTCCCTTGGCTTTGCCTTGGCCTTTTAACTCCTCCAACTGATTATTACCTAATTTGTGAAGTCTCCCAAATGGGTCATTAGCTCTTAAATGCATTTCTCCTGCTGTTCGGTATATACCCTAGAAACCGTGAGAGAGATAACTGGTTTGGAAGTAGCTCTTTCTGAGAAAAAAAAGTTAAAGAAACGCCAGATTAAATCAGGTTTGCGAAATGAATCATGGCTTGAAATACGCCCGCTACAACTAAGACATCACACAGCATTTATGTTTTTTGCACACAAGAGGACTGGCATCGGAGCGTATGCAAGCACCTGTGCCCTTGTACGCACCTGCAACTCCTGCTGCTTCCCATCCATAAGAGCGCGTGTGCCAACGTGCTAAGCTTGGACAGCAAGGAGAAAGGCTCATGGGGACCAGGTCCTGTGCTCCCGACATGGTGACCTTCCCTCTCTGCCTCTCCAGCTCAAACTAGAAGTCGTGAGCCAAAGGCAGAGCAACCCGAGACCACAAGAAAATCAAGTAGCATCTGGTCCAAGTATATGAACTGCCCAGGGCAACGCTACAGCCACCAACCAGATCAGTAATATCGTCCACTGCCAAGCGAGAAAAGCAAGATTGTTTGGCCTTTCCCAGCCATAGATTGCACTTTTGTATTTCTTTCTGACTTTACAATATGATGTAGGGCATGAGACTGAAATAAATCGGTGTGACTAAGTAAAAACTCTTTGTACTAACCCATTCATCTGCCAGCTATTCATGTGAAACAGAATAAATGACTACTGGCCGGCAGTATCCGCACTGCAGGAGCTTTGAATATGGAGGTGGTGAACAAACTACATGTTTCCACACAAAGAAAATAACACTTAAGGTATAACACCACTTCAAGTTTTTCAACTAAACTCAACTAATAAAACCTTAGTACTAGCAAATGCTCCCATTTGGTTATGGAGCAACTTCTTTGTTCTATTCCTTTACTTCTATAAATCTTTCTGACTCCCGCCTCCTCTTTGGCTGTCTTGGTTTGATTGCTTATTTTCAATGCAATCATCACCTCCTCCTGCAAATACGCTGCTCTGTACCAGCTTCTCCTGGTTTGCTGGAAGGGCAACACCTTGGTAAGGGCCCTTACCAAGGACAAGAGACGTGGTGTCCTTTGAGATTAAAATTGTTGCCTGGTATGGCCCAGTATATATGGATCTGCAGAATATTAATTAACATACTAAAATCAACATCCCCATTAGTGTTTCTGTATCAAACAACTAGCTCGCTATCACTATGAAATTCTCAAATTGCTATTTCCATAATTTTCATAAAGCCATTGTAGGTACTTCAGTCACCGTGACCTTTATGCAACATCATCAGAGGCAACACGCAGTCGCAAAGCTGAAAAACAGAGGACTCTGTGATCAAAGACTTTTAGTTATTTTCCAGAAATGCCTTTTTATTTAAGAAACTTGCTTTATAACTTGTTCTGACAAATGTCACGGCCGAAGAAATTCTTCCTCTAAGGGAAGATTTACAATCTATAGGATAGTTTTCTTTCTCTGTATTTTTCAGGAGACCGGATTCATCAAATACAACCTGCTCTCTGATTTGTGTGTCTGCATGTTCAGCACAAAGAAATGAAATACAGGAATGGGAAAAATGACAATACTCTTTATCTATAGGTAACTTTTTGACACAGAAATATCATCCTGTGTGATCAACTGGAAAGTGCTGAGGTACTAGCGTAGAATGATGCGGCAGAAACAGGATTTCCTGCAGAGAAAACTATGCTTACTCTATTCTTCATGCTGGCCACCATGTTGGCAGGCACATCAATACCCCAGCAGATGGGTTTGAGTGGCAACTGCCAAAACAGCGCACGCAGAAGGCTGCCCTTCATGGGAGGACTTCAGCTGCGGAACTTCCATCTCTTGAGAGGTCATGGTACCAGCTGAAATGTCACAGGGCACAGGCCAGAGCAGGAGCAATTGTAAAGATGACATGTTTAGGACAGAAATGAGAATACAGCTCTTCTTCCCTAGAGAAGACGCCAAGGAACCAGCAGCAACCAAAACCCATGACACAGCTCAGTTTTCCCCTGACCAGGTTACAGATGCCTAGGTAGCTAATGGGCCTGTGACTCATGGCTCAGTTTGGCCAAGGGCCACAACACAGACCTTCTGAACTCACAGTGGCGAGGACTGAGGCCATTTGCGCTTTCAAGTGGGGTTTCAAGAGGCTAAGCTTAGTCAGCCTGGAAAGGACAAATTCGATTACAAAATCTGACCAGGAACAGTCAAGAAGGTCTCGTTTACAAGAAAGCCTCTGAATAACTTCCGTGGGCAAAGTTAAGAGGTTGCTTGAGTTCTTCCCTGAATCAGGACTGAATGCCAAAAATACCAGACTTGGGGGGTGACGAGAGGTTGTCAGCTGACTTCACCAGGATATGGTACCACCTTTAGCAAGCCGGTTTTTTATTCATTAACACACTGATAAACCTGAAAAGGAGGGCTACACTGGAAAACATGCAAATGCACTCTGATCTCCAGGAATCAGTGGTCACCTGCCGTCTCTCCCTTGGAAACGGACCTGACCCTGCGGCTGTCCCAAACTCTAGGTGCCAGAGTTTTGTCACCTTCTGCTATTTTGGCTGCAGCATTCTCAAACTGCCCAGCCACTCAACTCAAATGAAGAGAACTTTTAAATCCCCAAAGAGAAGCACTGTCTCTGTGGTTCGCACATAAAACCGAGAAAGGTGTCAGTCTTACCAGTGAAGGATGATGCTTTACGTAACCGGAGACTCTACTCTGAAGTCGAATAGCTGCTGCTGAATTACAGTTAGCGCCATAAGTATGTGGAACTTTTCCAATCATAAAGGTCTGCCCTTTACACAGCAGACATTAAGTAATTTTGCACAATGTGTGTGACAAATGCAAAAAGTATTATTTGGTGACTTACAGTTTTAAAATGCCCAAGACAACGTTCAAAAGTACTCTGATGCTCACAGTTTCTCTGCTCAGCTCTTTGGTTAGGCTGACTACCATTATTACTGGTAAAAAATATGATTTTTTGTTTTAAAAAAGGTCCTTACACAATCCAATTGAAAGACAAAACTATGATGTTTTAATGTTTGGTTTGTATTTCTTCTCCCACTTGTGAGTTTTCCTGATTCGGTATTCTTTAAAAAAATCAAAGTGTCATTTGCTGATAAAAAAGACATTGTAGCATATGTCCAACATATACAGAATTTAAGTCCAGTTAAAAGTAAATCAGCTATAAATTAGTGTAATTCACACATAAAAATGGTCTTTATGTTTACATTTTAGGACACAAACTAGTCTCAAACTATTTGAAAGTAGGCACTTAAAACAACCTGCACTTGGCCAAAAATAATATCCATAATTTTTTGGTTATTGAATAACTCCAACAGCACTTCTCTTTGTAATACACTTATCAGACCAACATGCACAGCTGAGCATTGGGTATTATCAGCTTGAAGTAGAAACTGAAAATAGCTTCGCTCTTCCTTGTTCTTCCTTATTCCCCTCGTTTCAAGGAAAGGTGTAAACACATACTTGAAGACAACAGTTGGAGTTTTCCCCCAGAATAAGCCCCAGCAGCTGCCCCTTGTGCTTTCGAAACAGCTCGTCAAACCATCTGCACCACTAGCACGTTCTTACATGGGAGGACCCCAGCTCCCACGTGCTGTAATGGGCTGCAGCCGACGCTGAGCACTGATGCTAATAAGCACTACTCATCAGGCAGTAACTCACAGGAACCGTTTCTTCATTTAATCATGAAACGTGATGGTCCAGAGTGGACAGTATGGCTTCATCCTTAGCCATGGCAACCCTCCCAGGTTATTTCAACACCTGGCCATATGTGTTGATGCAGACCCCATCCTATTTGTCCCTGAGTCGATAATATTTTTCCCAACAGTGCTGGCTGTTTCAACAGGCAGTTAATATCCAGTGAAGCCGTGTAATTATTTCCCTGAATTCCCAGGGTATGGAGGGGGTGGGGGATACTGTATTGAAGTCTGTGGGGTTGGAGTATAAGGTGGAGGTAGGTCAGCTGGGTACTCCATTTCGTATTCGTAACTGTATGGTGGTGGAGCCACTGAAATGGGAGAAAAAAGAAGACATAATTAAAAATCTTTTTTTTGAGATGCAGGCCCCCAAGTATTTTCTAGTTGACATTCAGACTTCCATACAACAGATGTAAAACCTCCTGGCAGTGCGCTCACTTTTTTTTCAGACTGCCATTATACAATCACTTTATGTCAATGTAAGTCTTGCTTATTGCCCTTTCCTTCACTGCTTAGCCGTGTGCCCCCCGACATGTTGTGCTGGTCACAGTGCTTGAGTGGCCACATGGCAGATGATACCAGGGTGATGTGGCAGAACTAAACTTTTTCAGGGGAGGAAGGTTGGGTTTTTATTAGATCCATTCCCTTCCACCCTCTTCAGCAGCAACATGGATTTACGTTGTCTCAAAATGATGGGGCAGCCAGGGCTTTTGCTGATCTCCAAAGACCTCTCAAACACCCTTTGGATCCCCAGGAGATGTGTGCCATGCCATGCCATGCCAAACACAGCAGCATCACACCTCCCAGGGCAAACGCTGGACATCTTCCCAGGTCATTCCCAGGGCTCTGGCTGAGGAAGAACAAAGCTTTCGCCTTGGTGACCCCAACAGAGACACCTGAGGAGAGCCCAGTGTTTGTAAACTGGGTCAGGCATTTAGGCAACAACAAAAATATTCACAAACAGCTGAAAACATTTTCTCAACTACTTCTACCAACCTTAGAGAAGATGGATTAATTCAGTGATCATAAAGACAGTAAATGCTGCAGAATGGTAACATGGTAGGAACTGAAGGCTCCATATCAAGACCCCATTAGAGTAGTCTCTACAAATTTTAAGGTCCAGAGTCCGCTCATGTCACCGTGTCACTGTTAAGGTCCAGAGTCTGCTCATGTCTCTGTTTACGTGACCACAGATGTTCATAGTAAAGCATCTCCCTCTCTAGATGTCTCAAGCAGACAGGCAGTGAAATAGCACTCGAAGAGAGAGGAAACAGAAGCCTAGGACGTTTGTGATGGGGGAAGAGACTCAAATCCCAGTGTGCCATGAAAAGCACTCCCAGCTCCCTGAAAACCCAGCTGTTGCTGTGGCAGAGGCCAAAAGAAGGGCATCCCCTCGCTTGCCGCTCCTGTCCGGAACAGGTAATGGCAGGGGGGTGGGTTCATCACAAACCCAGCCAAAGCCAGGCCAGTCTTTACTCCAGAAGTGTTCATGACAGCGAGGAACACAGAAATCATTTCAGAGCTTCCCCACCCTCCAAAAACTGCTGCTGCTGAGAAAAAGAACTGCTGGAACTAACGTTTGTACCAGGAACCGGGAGTGTGCGGAGCCCAGCTGCCTGGAGGTGGGGGGACAGAGGTGGGTGACTGCAGGAGCAGACTTGGGGAGGAGAAGGCTGCAGCCCCGGAGTCTTCATTTTGCTCTTGTTTTTACAGCTCGCAGCGACTATTAGATTCTGAGGTAGCTCTTCAGCATTTCATGGCTGAGAGTATTGCAGTTTTCCTTCATTACTCCTCTCTCTATGCAAAACAATATTGCAATGATAAGGCTGATTATAGATGGTTTTAGTTTAACTGAAAAGTAAGAGCATGAGGGAGAAAAGGGACGCTGGGAGCAGTGAATGCGATAAAGTAACAAATAATAAATATGGCATAGCTTGCCCATAAGTATACATAATGCAACTGGGGTTTGCTGCAACCTTTGCAACAGGAGGGAATATAAAGGCAGGGGATCTCTAAGAGTGGGATGAGGGGACCTCACCCATGAAACACCATTGCCTTTTATTACAGTGAACTCTCATGCTATCCCAAGGCAATCACTCCTGGATTTGTAATGAAGAATGTCACTGAAGCAGAGCCATAGCTGCATTGCATAAACACTGTTATGCTGTTTCCAGGGTCAGCTTTGATCTTCAGCAATGTGGCCACTTTCACGTGGTGGGGAGTCCAGACAAACGAGCCTTGCAGACCCCAGCTGGCTCGGTGCAGATCCACCTTTGGTGCTCCTGTACCCCAACCCTAGACTGGCGCGAGTTGACATGTGCGGTGCAGAGCGGGTACAGTTCCCACCCACTATGGGCACAACTGCACTGCAGCAGACCCATGAGGGGTCCCTACTGTCCCCTGGGGTGCCCCAGAGCCTGTGACAGCTTATTAGCTCAGTGCCAGATCCGACTTAGGCTCCGTGCCTCCCCTGGTGCTGCCCTGCACCTGAAAAAGCATTGCACCAGAACAACGTTAACCCTCAGGCAAGCCCGCGCTAAGCACGTCCACCGCTCGGCTCACCCTGCCCGAGGCCCAAGGGGCATCTCCGCACCGCGCTCCGCGCTCCTCTGGGCGCAGGCACGGTGCCAGGCGGGGGCAGGG
>NW_010523546.1:15301-40109 GCF_000687285.1 Phaethon lepturus | reverse complement strand
CAGCCGCTGGGACGGCTCTCGCCTGGCAGAGCGCGTGTTTTGGGGAGCGCAGGCAGCCCCCAGCTGCAGCGCGGGCTTCGCAGGGAGCGGTGAAGCGCTGGTAGCTGAAGACCGCGCTGCTTTTACCTGCCAGGCACGAACGTTGGGCAACTTCCCGCTTGAGAAAGTGGAGAGGGATAGTTCGAATCAAGTGTGCTCCCTGCAAAAGTGAGAGGAGACTTTGGTGCAGCGATCGAAGTACCCTCTGTGACTGCGATGTGCAGGCGTCCTGTGCCAGCGCGCTGCAGTGACCGCAGTGGTCTCACACTACTGAGTCAGGTCCAGTGCTGAAGTCCCCGAATGCTGTAAGTTTCAGCACTGGTCATCTGTGCTGTCGTTGGCCGTGGGGGAAGAAGATTCTTCCAATAGTATTTTGAAAAACAACTTCCTGAAGTTATGTAGTATTCTGTCTGCCGCTCCTCTAGTGATTTTATAGAGATCTGTGAACTAAAACACTTTCAGAATGAAGTGTTGATGTCGTCAGAAAGCTTTACACGTTGCTAGTGTGGAGAGTACAGGATAGCATCACTGTTACGTGTTTACGCCACTTACGATAAATTTCTGGAGTAATACCGGTACTGTTTCTGGCGAAGTAGTGAGAAGAAATCTTAACATGAAGAGCTCACTTCTGTCCCTGCAAGTTTTGTCCTCAAATTCATGCGTACAGCTTTATTTCAACTGCAAGTTTTATACCCTGGTGTAATGTTATACCGTGGTATAAATGTCAGTAGTTGGACTTATCTGGCCGATTGGTATCTAGAATAAAAACCAAGCCAGAGACTATGTTATTCAAGCTGGAGAAGTATGCTTTAAAAACTACAGATGCAACTTTACAGATGCTTTTCTGTATGCATTGTCGTCTTTGTAATCATGCTTCAGGTTTTAAGAACAGTAACTTAAACCCTGAGTTGCAATTCACATGCATCTTTACTTGAACTACTCTCCAGGGGCCATATAGTCAGCAGATGGACTTAGCCATTTAATGAAAGGTTGTAGTGAACTGAAAAAATGTGAAAGTACTTTATTTCAAGATTTTTTTTACATTTCTGCTTGGTTAATCTAAACAAATGTAGCATTTACATCTTAATCTGTGCCTGCCTGTGGGCAGACTGTCCTGTGCCTCTCTGGATCTTCAGTGGGAGCCTGCTTACGAGCAGCTGGATAAAAACTTTTGGCCTAAATCTTTGCAGATCACAGGATTAGATCTGTAACATCTTTCCTTATTTCTTCAATGGGTGCACCTTTTGGTATGGGTATGCATTTGAAATCTGTAGCAATTCAAAATACGTCTAACCATTGTAGAAAACAGTCTTCAGCCAAGCAGTTTGCAGCGAGGCTCCATTTATAAAGCCCTGTGATACACAGGGCCTTGATAGTCCCAAATTCTACTCCTGTTTCTGTCAGTGTCCTGCTGGGATAAGTTTGGGCAAGCCACTTTGTCATAGTCTCACCACCTGCAAAACAGCCATTCATCACTGGCTTCATTTGTATAATGCTTTAAGGTCTGCTAACGTATACAGGACTATATAACATTCATGCGTTCTTATCCTTCGGGCAAGGAGTGCAGGATAAAAACTGGTGAGTTTAGTCAGCCTCTTTCAACGTACCCGGGTTCTGGATCCTGCAGGCATTGCTGCGTGCAGGTGGTCTCTATCACTTTTAATAGGCCTACCTATTTACTCTGAAACCTCTCCAGAAACAGGGTAAAGATAATTTATACTGTGTACACTGGAGACTCATTGTGATAATTTTTACTCCTTTTGTTTTCCCCACCGGCACAAGAGGATGCTTTGCTGTTGTTGATTTGTGAGCAAAAGTTCTGATAGCAAGACTGGCTCTTCCACACGCCAGTTCAAGGTGCTGTCATCCCCGCCTTTCCCTCTCCTCACTCAATTTTGGGATTTGTACTTTACTGAACAGACTAGGAGGAGTTTAATGATGCTTGGAGGCATACATTCTCCATGAGATAATAGACATTAGAAGTTAGTGTCATAGCAGGGGAATTCAATACACCTGGGAATCGTATGCTGCTCAGCCAAGATGCTGTGCATTTACGGTAAAAGCACTTCAACACACTTTGGTTCTACAGGTTTTTGTCTTGGAGTTCTTTAATGTCGCTTTATCCGAGTACTTACTGGAAGTATTTCTTCTTCCGATGCATTTTCCGTAAGCTTTTCACACTCTTAATGTGGGTTTATTAGATTTTGCATTAAATTCTCATTATTGTTGTGGTGTTCTCTTCCACGTTTCTTTGACTTAGAGCAGGAAAGAATATTGAAAGAGGCAATCTAATGGTGGGGGCGGGAATGGACGATGGTAAGATACAGATGGTGTGCTTTGCTTCTCTTGCCCGGTTTTCCATTCAGTACCTCTCTAAAGATGCATCACGCATCCAACAGTTGTATATACATGTTTGGCACACAAGGTTTTGAGAGCCCTGGTGCTTAAAGGTGGCTAACGCAGGCGAACGCTGAGCCCTGCAGGAAAGGAGGTCCCTTGCCATTCTGAGCAACCCGTGCAAACCCCAAGGTGCTCTTCATGTATAACAACCTGTAGAAATTGGAGCCTGCTTTTGTTTAAATACAGGCATGGAGTTTATTCTCTCTCCAAGCTGTGATGGTGGAATGTAAATATTTGAATTGATTTGTGAGTCATGTTAAATGTTATATATAAGCTGGGCTGGAAGCAAAATGAATAGAAACTCATTCATATTGCGGTAGAAATTCACCTTTATATTGTCTTTATATTTCACTGATTATTGCCTAAAGTTAAATATTGCATCATTTTTGTTCGTTATTTAAAATCACTTTTTTTCTTCAGGTGTATTTTTTTAAAGATGGGACCTTCTCCTTGGCTTTGAATTATCTTACTTGGAACTTTTTGTTTGAAGCTTGTTTCATTATCAGTATTTCTTTAAGTACATAATGTATATTTGGGTTCTTTAAACAAATAATCCAACAGGACACCTGGTCTGTCATAAGGCGTTCTGTTTTTAATGAACCTGGTTTGCTTCCGTATGCAGTCTGATGCTGGGAGCTTCAATAATTTAGACTTTTTTTTCTTAAGAAATTATTGCAAGAGGGCAAAAGGCCTTAAAACACACTGTTAGATTTTTAATGTTACTACTTAAGTATCACTTGCATTTTGGTTTGATGCATGATTACTGTTAGGAAATTCAACACTTCTCCAGTTAGGAGTATGGGAAAGCATTCAGTCACTTTTAAACAGGGACCTTGTGCCTTTTGGCTCATTTCAACAGGATCTAACAATATAGTCAGATAAAGACGCAGACCTGGGGAAGGAAGTGGTTGCAGTCAAATAATGGCTGCTTCTTGGGTTTGGTTTTTTTGGTTTGGGTTTTTTTTTTGAGAAGAATGGAGGAAGTAAGGAAAAGCCCAGTATCTGTGATCAGTTGATAAACCACAAGTAGTATGGAACAGGCCTTACAGCTTTAACCTATGACAGTTATCTACCACTGTAAATGGTATTGCCTTGATAACGGTACCCTGGAGAAAAGAGCACCCTGGTAAGGACTTTGTCTTGCTAAATTTCTGTCCTGTGATCACTTAATCTATTCGGGGTTTTTTTTTAATCATTTGACATCTCTAGATTGATAAAGCTGGAAACAAATATAAATCTTGGTTTACTTGGGCAAGTAATCTAATGATTATTGAACTTGTTCTGTGTTTTAAGGGGCAGATATAAAAGTGTATAGAGCAAACTTATGCTTTTAAACATAAAGAAATTCCTTCTAGATTGTGAAAGAGTTAATATACATTCATAATATGTAGCTTTACTAGTGATTCCTTTTCTTAAATCAAAGTAATCTAGTTTAATCATGACAAGCCCTGTGTTTCTCGGTAGCCAAGAACAGCACGGGCAGCTCTGGAGCAGGACGCTGGGAAGACTTTCCTTTCCAAGCCGGTGCGTTGGCATTCTAATGCCTCTTGCCGCTAACGTGGAAGCTTTGAACGTGCCACTGTGAACTCCACGTGTGTTTCTCCTATTTCTGTAGTCGTAAATATGAGTACGTAACAAAACTGCCTTGAAACTTGGTGCAGTGTTTGTGCTAAATAGGAACTTAATTTGTTTGTGGCATTAACATGCTGCTTTCTAATAAATAGTGACGGCTGCAGCTTGTTTCTGAGGATGGGCCAAAGGGTCCAAATTAGGTGTTCTCTAGATTACACCACTCTGAGCCTCTAAGCTTTCTGGTGCCGAGACACGCAGCAGCTCTAATGCTGCCAGAAAAATGGATGCAAATGATCTTTTTAGCTCAAGTGGTAGAAGCTAAGGATCCTATATCCAGTAGTTACTGTTTCCTGCAGGCATCCAAAGCAGGCTGCTGCTACACTTGTCTTCACCACCAGGTCACTGCAGCCAGAGCCAGGAATTAAATCCTGTTGCCCTTTGGTCCTGACCTAGTCCCTAAGTAGTTTCTTCCCTTTTTGGGTTGCTCTTGTCAGCTTAAGTTTATGCTTTCCTCCACTAATAAAATTCCTTCAGCTTGTAGTTGAAGTGGGAGAGCACAGCGGAAGTGTTATGAACTGAAAACTGTGGGGTCTAAACAACTGAACAGTCCATGTTTAATTATATTGCCCCCTGGGTCTTGGAATAATATCCAAAGCCATTTGAAATAAAATCCAGACTGACCTCTAAATAATATTTCGTCTACATTGATTTGTAAGTATTCTGCTGTGCCAGTATATGGACATGGCATTTTGCAGTTACAGTTTGTATTTCGATTAATGCAGAATGTCTATTAAGAGGAGGGTGTGACAGGTTGGGGCTGGGTGTAGTTTGACCCATTTCCTGTATGTGGAAAATGGAAGACTCGTATCTGTACAAACTCTGAGCAGTCTGGTTCTTCATTTAGTAAACTAATGTTTCTAGGGCAAAAAAGCATGTCTTTAAAGGTTAACCACTGGATGCATCTGGACGTTGCTGGTGAGATTGAGATGTATGAAACTAGTCCAATTTATTAAGAATTATCCATCAGATGGAAACAGTATTTACTTATCTCTCTTACAGGAGATTAATTTGACAGGTCTCATGTTCGCAAGTCATCGTGCTTTAAGCTTACTGGCAAATTCTGCAGAAAAGCACAAGTTTACTGGGTAGATCATTGTGGAATAAGATCCCTTCCTGAATCACAGTTAAGCCATGTAGGAAATTCGGTTTGTTGTTAAGGGCTTCATTTATTACCGCCACCTCTCCTGAGTACAAAGTCCATACCCTTTTTCAGCTTGCCATATACAGTAATGCCCTGTGACCTGACGATTTCCATTGAGGTCTGAGGTTTTGGGTTTATAATAATTTATGAAAATATCTGCTCAGTGCTCATTAGATCGAAAACCAAATTTGTGCTAGGAAAAGAACTAAAAAACCACATTATTCTACTACATAAATCCATGGATCATTTGCATTTGAATACTGTCTTCAATGCCAGTTCACATCATAAAATACAGGAGAACTGCAAGAAGCTGGTCAAGGAGTGACCAGAGTGATCAAAAGCGTGAGACAGCTTTTGTACAAGGAATGACTGAGTAGGACGCTTTGGGCTCGGAGTGGGGGGACTGAGCTGGAGACGTGATGAATGGATGAACACCTGTACAGTTGTGAGCAGCAGAAAAGGGGTGAATGTCAAGTGATTTTTGTTCACTGCTCTGTACAAGAATTAAGGGGTGTTGAAGTAACAGGTAGCGGGTGCAGGATACATGAAGTTGGTGGTTCTTCACAGAGTCCATGGCTGTGGATCTTTTTGTGTTAGGGGCTATCGATGTTAATTATGGATCTGAGAAATGGCTGATTGAATTTATAGAAGAAAAATCTGTTGAGGGCCTTTGATTTAAGAAGTCAGAATTGGAAATTATTGGAGCTGGAAGATTATCCTAGGAATAAGCCTTGTGTGCCTACCATTGTACAGATCTCTAAGGAGGTATCTAGTGCTGGTTTCTGAACACAGAGTACTGGGCTAGAGGGACATTTTCCCTGGCGTGGTGTGGCTAATTTTAAGCTTCTATGGTAAATTTGTAGCTCCATAAGTAAAATAATTTACTAAATTTCATCAACCCCATTTGTGGATCTGTGAAAAAGCTTTGTCCAGAAGGAAGAAGAGAGCTGATGTTACTGCTGCTGTAGAGTTGTGCTCTCATGATAAGGCAGAAATTGGAGATGCTATGATAGTTTTAACACCTAGTAAAGGAAAGTAAAATTAGATCATGTCTGTAATTTTTGCAAAGCAACAGGTGCAATGACTTATTTCACAACTTTTCGGCATGGATGGCATATCTGTTTTGCCTGAATAATGAGAAGCTACTCTGTCTGTCAGACAAGTTTATCTGTGTGCTTTGGTCACAGCTACTTTTTAATGCAGACTTTTGCCAAGGAAGAATGGCGGAATCGGAGCAGAGGAGGAATGAGTCTTTCTGTATGAGACGGCTGCACCTATTAAACCAATTGTAAATACAGTATTGTTAAACTACAAATCACCTAAACTCTGAAGCCTTGTTCATAGGTGCTGTGCTGGCTCTGGAAGAAGCCATAATTCCTCCTGATTATTGATGCCCATGTTAGAGGTTACTTTTCCTTCTGATTTGCTGGGGAACTGTTTCCTGTTGGTGCGAATGTTACGTAGGCAAAATGAGCCAGGTTAGTACAATTAAAAGGTCTTTGATAACTGGCTTCCTGGAAGGAGCACTCTCCTTTTTATGTCTAATGGCAAGTTTGAGAGTATAGTAAGTCTTCTTCCCCAAGACTGTTGACACAGATTGAAAAGCCACCTATAAAGTCTGTAGGATGACCTGTTTCTGTAAGTGTCTGTAGGTTAAACTATTTCAAATGATGCACTGGTTTAATTTAAGGGAACTTCCACAACTTGGGAAGGAGAAAATAAATGTTTGCTGCTTGCCAGTGCTTCTCAAAATATTCAGCTTAGCCCTGTATGTTGCATTCAAGTTAATAGAATAAAAGATTGAGTCAGGCGCAACAATCTGAAGAAAAGCCACAGCTAAGTCTCAGCTTGTGTTTTATGCGGTCTAAAGGACTTGGAAGGAATGTAAGTTGAGTGCCATCTTACTGTACTTAAGGTCTTTGCTTGGCTGCCTGTGAAATTTTTAAAAGGAATCACATGTCAGAGTTGCAATGTAAATCCAAATAAAATAAACCTTAAAACAAGTCAACATAAAGAAAAGAAAAGTTGACATGAACTAAAATGCCTGTACCTAAAAAAGTAAGAAACACTAGATACTTGGATGAGGGTTTTGTTAGCAGTTTAGCGTCAAGGAATTCAGATGCTACGGTTGCAACATAAAACCTATCGTTGGATAAATTCTCCATGTTTTATCATTTATGTCTTAACATATGAAGATACAGTGCAAGAATTGACATACATGGGAAATTTATTGAGTAATCTTGGTACAGTGGGTACTAGTTCTTTTGGCAGTTATGATAAATTGCCTTATTTTATACTGGCATTTGTGTGCTCTCGCTTGCAGAAGCATTCCAATTTGAAGGGGTTTGGACTGCTGCCAAAAATTACTTGAATGTGGAAATCGCATGCATATTCCTTCAAGTAATCCTTTGTGGTAGCTCTTTGAGCATCATTGAAAGGCAGTAAGTTTACTTTTCCCCTCTTCCTTCTCCTCCTGCAAAGGTTAAAACAACCGTGGACATATAGGAGAGCGTATGTGATCCAGTGGTCGGAGCAGAATAGGCTGAGAGTGAGGGTCGTCTGCTTTCCAAAGCTGTTTCCCAACTGTGTTAGCTGTTACAGGGTTTACATTTTCATAAAATTCAGTTTTCTTCTGAAAGATGTAGCATACAGAGAACTGAAATATTTAAAAGTAATATTAGAGTTGGTTAGTCTTCCTTTGTCTGTATGGAAGCCATAAAAATAAATCTAGGCTTATGGTAGAAGCACTTAATAACAACAGAATTTAAATTTGAGACAGGTAATTGTGTGATCAACAGATGCAGTCTGAGATTGGGGAGGATTTAAAAACAAAAACAGAAACCAAAACAAACCTTGCTTCAGGTCATCAGCTAATGAACTGTAGAAACCTGGAAGAAATCCTTCACTCAAATAGAGTTTTGCCTCGTCGGCACTCGCTTTGTGGTATTATTTTGCTTGGAGGCATTTGGCATATCCTGCTGGATTGAGTGTCCTTGGTTATCACTGGTTTGTTGTGGCATGATAACTTCCACATACGCTTCTAATAGGCTGTCTTTTCTGTCATCAAGTTGCTTTCAACTCCTGTGGTCAGTTGTAATTCTTACAACTACAGCTTTTAGAAGAAGAAAGTTATTCGCTGAGCAGAAGACTTCTGGTTCTCTTGACTGTAAAACCAATTCAGTATGTTGCTGCTTGTTCTCTAATTCCAGGAAAGCCAATATTTTCAGTGGACATTCACCCAGATGGGACCAAGTTTGCAACAGGAGGACAAGGTATGTCTGCGTATTGATAGAAGGCAGCATTTTGGACTGTAATAATAATCTTATGCCTTCACAACACTTTGTTTGACCCTTTTAAAAACTTACATAATTATCTGTTTCTTATATCTCTAAGTCATTAAAACGAATTGAAAAGTGCTGTTATTACTGCAGAAGGCAGTGTTACAGTTTCTGATGTACTCGTCCTCCTGGACATCATTGAGATAGTAGCTGCAGTAATTGAGATGTGGCCATGCTGGCCAAATTTCTTTTTTATTTGAAGAGGAACTGAATGTGAAGTTGGGCTTTTTGACCTGCTAAATAGTAGAGCTATTGGTACCAAAAAATCCAATTATATAAATGGAATAGCTCAAGAAATGCGTGCAAAAATATTATTTGGATTACAGTAGTGAATAATTTTGTTGGCTACAATAATTGCAATTTAGGATTTGAATGTATCTTTTCTAAAATACAATTTTATCATAAATAATTCATCCTTATACTTGGTATCATTATGTACAGTCTGATTTTTGAACAAGGCTGTATAAATTTATGTTTTAATAGCTTCAAGAAAAATAAAACACTTCTGACTCGGTGTAATTATATCAGAATGGCATCTGTATTCAGATGTTTCCAAAGTTCCCACTGCAGTAATGCCTAAATTTTAGCATCTGTTCTGGAACTGAGATTAAATTGAAAAACATTTTTGCATGTATTTGAAAAGGAGGGGGCTGTTTGGTCTCTTACAGGTCAGGATTCTGGGAAAGTTGTGATCTGGAATATGGCTCCTGTCCTGAAAGAGGAAGATGAAAAGAATGAAAATATTCCCAAGATGCTTTGTCAAATGGACAATCACTTAGGTAACAAAGTTGTTTTTTCTTTTAATATTTTTTTTAACTGACTGTTGGTAATTTGCCGAAGCTTAAGTATTACATGTTTGTAATTACAAAAATCACACGCTGTCCAGTGGGGAATCAATCAATAAAATACAGCAGAGTGGTCTCATACTTTGGCTGTGTACTTTTTTAGATATGCAGCAGAAAAGGTTGTTAAAATGTTGGAAAATGTACAGAGAAATTTAGATACGTTTGGAAATTTTCCAGTGAACTCTTTCCAGCTGTGGCCACAAAGTAATCGATAATGTACATTCAGAGAAACTGGGGAGCTCTGAAGGAAAGGGCAAGAGAAGAAATAAGAATATTGGTGATAGTTCTAAATTATTCTGGATTTATTGCACATTACATTTGAAAATATAGTTACCTGAACAAGCTGTCCCCTTTCTTTTCTTCAAGATACATATTTCCTTCTTTGCTGTCTTAATCCCACCTTATTTACCACAGTCAGTTTCATTTGCTAGATGAATATTAATTTTTCTTCTTTTGAGCTACTTTTGGTGAAGATATTTTAAATAAGGAATTTTTTTTAAGAAGTTCTTCAACTGCTACTGAAAGATAAGTACCAATTCATTTATCTAAAGCAGCCAGAGTAACTGCTTTGAGTGAAAAAGCACACTTAAATCCTGAACATCTCCTGTCGAGTTTTGCTTATTATAAACTCTGTCCCCAGTCCAGAAGCAGTTATTCTCCTATTTCATCTTACAAACGTTCTTTTCTACATTTCAGCTTGTGTGAACTGTGTGCGATGGTCAAACAATGGAGTTTACTTGGCTTCAGGGGGAGATGACAAGTTGATTATGGTGTGGAAACGAGCTGCGTAAGCATGTTTCTTCCTTCTCGATTTTATATTTTATTTCAAGTAGGTTACTCTGTCATGTCTCTTAGTGTTTCTTCCCTGTACTGGCCTTTTGTAAGCTCACTCCTTTGCCTGGTGCCTAAGGAGCTAAAACCTGGGACACCATGCCACTGGTATTGGAGAGTTGGTCTCTTCTGTCTTTTGGGCTGGACTGTGTGTCTACCTGGGCAGTCTCGCTCCTCTCAAGGAGCCGAAGCATTTTCTTCTGTCCTTGAAGAAAGCTTCCTGACGAGATCTGAAGAGTTACCTTAAATTTATCATTTTTTGCTATCTGTAAAAATTGTACATTTTATTGAAGCTAATTTTTTAGTAACTGGAATGACTTTCTCCAAAAAAGACATATTTTTGTTTCAGTTTTCATTGCAGGGATAACTGACTATAAAATAGAAGTGTATTGTGCAGCTGATTTTCTTTAGAAAGAAAGTTTGAAGAACTTGAGATGGTTCTGTTTCTGTTTTAACTAGGTACATTGGACCTAGCACTGTGTTTGGTTCTAGTAGCAAACTTACTAATGTTGAGCAGTGGAGGTGTGTATCGATTCTCAGAAGCCATTCAGGAGGTAAGTTAAAAGATGTTGCATGAACGTAATTTGAATGTATTTGTGAAAAAAAAACCATGTTTTTCAATGTCATATTTTCTTTCTTATATTTGGTGGCAAGTCAGTAATTACTTCTAAGAGCAACAATGGAAATCTTTTTAATCAAATGTTGATTTTCATACAAGTAACTTCCAGCAGTGTAATAGAAAACTTCCAGCAGTTATTTAGTAGAGAAATTACAACTAAGAAACTTATATTTTGCTTTTTGTCGCTTAAAAATTAATCTGCATAAAGGACGCTACACTGTATTTTTATTTAAATAAATGTTACACTTGCAGTGAATAAAAAACTGGTTGGCAAAAGATAAAGTTTTTCTAAACCAAAGGATGTTAATGTTTGCTTAGAAAAAATAACTATAGAGCAATGCAAAAGATGAATAAACCAGATAATTTCAAATGCGTTTTGCACCTGCTTACATGAGCTATGATTAAAATCAAGATTGAAATCACTTTGATCACTCCACGTGTGTTGGAATAAAGCGAGTGCATTGCAATAGCTGCTGTTGCTTTTTCATTCAAAACAAGAAAAAGTACTTTATATGGGCATTAGTACTTCCTGTAATCACTAACCATTGCCTCTGCCTTGGACTTTTTTTTTTGTTCCCCATTGAACGTATTAAGTCGGAGTGCCTCACTCCCAATGAATGCTGTTATGTTCTTTCTTACCTTCCACTCTAGTGAGATGATAATAATTTCTTCGTGACAGAAAAAATGTTGCCACACAAGTTCTTTTTAAAAAGATTTTTGGATTCTCTGATTACCATCAATGTCTTATATGGAGACTTTTTTTTTTAAAACAGATGTCATGGATGTAGCGTGGTCTCCGCATGATGCCTGGCTGGCATCCTGTAGTGTGGATAACACTGTTGTCATCTGGAATGCTGTCAAATTTCCAGGTGAGAATTCTTACATTTCAGATGTGCAACTCTGTAAAGCTTTGTGACGAGCTCTTCCCTCCATGGGTGTGTTTCACTGACTGAAAATCTCTATGTGGGAATGGGTTGTCTGTCTGTTGAGAATGAGTCAGTCCTTCTTCCAGGTTTGGATGGTAGCGAGCAGTGGATTCCATTCTGCTGTAGGCAATGGCCACATTTGGGTTGTGCTGCTGATTTTACATGAACGTCATTATTACATGTATTTTCTTTTTCACCTTCTCTGCAAAATTGCCAATAAATAGAACTTCAGCTTGGTATTACATCTATATATGTATATATTTTTTTCCCTGTTGCCTGTGTATCTACAGGACTTTTCATTCATTTGCCTTTGGGGGGGGCATTGTCTTATTTACACCATTTTAAATGCTGATGCTTAATAAGCAGTGTGAAGGGGAGGAAGGGAGGACATGGGGAGCCTCACAGTAGCAGAAGCTCTCAAGTCTTACACTTGATGGCCATTTTCCTTCTTCCATTGCTGCAGTGCTGGCAGTTCCCACAGTCCCGAGGCGTCTATTTCCCAAGGACCGTGCTGCCGGGCGCAGCTGGTGCACTGGACAGCTTTCGCTGAGCTGCGAGGGTCTGCAGCAGTTAGGGAGCATGTACTTTTATTCAGCTGCCTCTCACCACGTAACTTGATGCAGGCTAAAACTCCCACTGTGTGATGCCTAGTCACTGCCATTGATTTTAGGGTTGAGTTTTTAGACTTTGAAGCCAGCTGTGTAGCCTGTGTAGTACTCTCAGCCTCTTCTCTCGCAGTTTGACAAGCGAGAGATTGACTGAAAGTAGGTTACCAGCTCTGCCAGGCTTTTGTGTCTGTTCAGTCACAACTTTTGACTTAGTTCACAGTTGGTGCACAAAGCTGAATTTGTTGTGATAATCTTTGGGTGCAGAAGAAAGGGTGAATGTTTAACTGAAGGTCCAGTTAAATTGCTGCTTTCCAGAGCTCGAAAGGGCTATTCTGAAGTGCGTGGGCTTTGCTGGTCTTCCTGCTGTGATCTATTTCTTATAAAGAGTTTTGCATCCCTTATTCTGGCCAGAGTTCTCTTTACCACTTTTTTAGTATCATTCTTAGTTTACGTAAGGGTTCCAGTTTGGTTGGTATGTTATTGTTTGTACATTAAAGGAGGTTATATTTAATATGCTGTTTCAAAAAGGTGTTGTACATCTCAACAGTTTGTCCTAAAGGAGATATCAGTAACTGCTCTTCATTCTCAATTTTTGCATGCACAGAAATTCTTGCCACTTTGAAGGGGCATTCTGGCTTGGTGAAGGGGCTGACCTGGGATCCTGTTGGAAAATATATTGCCTCTCAGGCTGATGATCGAAGCTTGAAGGTGTGGCGGACCATGGACTGGCAGCTGGAAACCAGCATCACAAAACCCTTTGATGAGGTACTTCAGAATGTGAATTCCTATAGAATGAACAAAAATTATAAGAATAACTCTGATTCTGCACAAGCATTAGTTAATTTAACAGTGCCAAGTCAAATGAAACTACCAAATGGCACGTTCAAAAGTGTGGGGGGGAAGTGCTACTTTCTCACACAACATGTGATTAAATTGAGACTCTCATTGCCATTGGATGTTGTGGATGCCAAAGGTTTACATAGGTTATAAATTAAGTAAACAATTAAGTAAATTCGTAGAAATTGAGAGGTTATTCCAAGGAAGTATTGGCACACTAATTACAGTGTTCTTACATTCTTCTCTATGCATCTTCTATTGGCCACTATCAGAAACAAGATAAATACTTATGAGGGATCTTTGGTCTGGCATCATAGGGCTGTTACGTCATGACTTTGATAAAGAGATCAAATTTCTGGGGATGGAGGCTGGTGCTTAGTGAGTGGAGTGTTCTGCAGTGATCTCATGGTAGTGTGATCAGTGCAATTACTCTTCATAATAGACTGTAAATGCCTAAGTTCATGTGTGAGCTGGTGTTGCAAGCTGAAGTCTCATTATTAGCAGTTGGTATGCTGCAGCCCTGTCGCTAACTAGGACTGTGATGAATACTGAGTGTACAGTATCCAAAAAGACTTACATTTTGTTTCCTTTAAAGTTCTCTGGGTTCCTTTTTCCCCCTTTTGGTTGGTCTTCCTAAGTTACACTAGACCACCTGGATAAATGTGGCTGAAGTGCTGAGAATTGAATATAATGTCATTCTTTTATACACACAAAAAACTTACCTTGTAATCATATTCCCTAAACCTAAAATTTAAATAGTTTGTATTAAAAATCCTTTGTTTGCCAAACACTTTTAAAGCTCTAGTATGGTTTTTTTTTGTCAGTGTGGAGGGACAACTCATGTGTTGCGTCTTAGCTGGTCACCTGATGGTCACTATCTTGTTTCTGCTCATGCCATGAATAATTCTGGACCTACTGCTCAGATCATTGAGAGAGATGGATGGAAAACCAACATGGATTTTGTAGGGCATCGGAAGGCAGTTACAGTAGTGGTAAGTGAGTGATAGTAGTTTGTCCCTGAAGTAAAACTTCTAATATGTGCTTTTTGATAATTTTGTGCCTAAATGGGACAAGAGGTGAAGATAGGTGTCAAATGCATGGTGATGATTAAAAAATGTCAACTTTATATGTTGGAAGCAATCCGTTTGTTCTGGTGATAAAAGAACTGGCCGTAGATGAACAAGATAAGAAGAGTGAGTACAGGAGCATGTTAGGAATACCAAACACTACCTTTGTTAGCTGTTCAGTGACCTGATTAAAGGGACTTTGGTTTCTAGTGGGTTCCTGATTGCTAGTAAAATTAATATTATTTGCCATTCCTGTTAAGGCGTTCAGAAAGCCCCTTACGAAAGCATATGTGACTTCTGTCGGTGCTCTTACAGGGTCTGGTTAGGGACATTGCTTCTATGAAATGTTTCTTTTTCACTCCTAAGTGGAAAACATGCTTTTAAAGCAGATCTCCTGCTAAAATGTAATTTCTGTAATAAAATTTGGGGCATCTCATCTGTTCAGAAATTCAATCCAAAAATCTTCAAGAAGAAACAAAAGAATGGGAGCTCCACCAAGTCAAGTTGTCCCTACTGCTGTTGTGCTGTTGGTAGTAAGGATCGATCTCTTTCTGTCTGGGTAAGTGTTTTTTTGAACTAATGTGGTCATTTGGATAACTTGGGGGTTTAGCACAAAGGTCACGTGTACAGCATTGGGTTTTACATTTAGATTCATGTTTAGTTATTTTCTGTTATTGCAGGATTAGCTGGGGGAAGGAAGTGGATTGGTATCAGTTCATTTCTCTAAAGCCAAGAGCAGCTAGAAGCCAGTGGCAGAGTGTGTTGCACAGGATAGGTGTTTTCTGAGCATATCTACGGCTCACCTTTCTGCTTTGTTCTGGCTTCAATCCCTGGCTTCTGCCTTTGCTATGGAAAGGAATGCGAAAGTGAATGAGCTTTTTAAGTATACTTTCAAGTTTTCAATATCTAGTTTGGGTTTTACTTTAAAATCTACACTAAAATTGTTATTCTGGCGAAGAGAAGAGTAGCTATTCTCACATTTATAAATGCAAGACGGGTTGTTTGGCAACTGCAAAGGACAGGGAATAAATTTAACTGATTTGTAAAGCTTTGTGATGAGAACGTGTGCCAGAACACACCGATTGCTAACTGTTATCTACTATTTATAGATTCCAGTGTGATATTTATCCATCAATTGCTAAATGCATAACACTAAATCTGTTTCTGGCAATGCTACCAGTGCATACCCATATCAAAGTATCACTCTCAGTATATTTTACTTTCTATTTATACTATGATTTCATTTAGGGTGCCTGTTGAGGTTATAGTAGGTATTACAGAGATGCAAAGTCATAGGCAGTCTTTGCCCTGAAGATTTTGATAGGTATGCAACACAGCCCTGTGGAAACATAAATAACTACTGAAGATGACTATTACACTACATCTGTGAACCTATGAGCATGAAACATCCTAGACCACATTGGCTTCTCCTGCTTCATTTCAGTTGTACTATATACTAGAGATATTAAGTCTGTTGGTTTAACATCAAAGAGCTTTGAATGTCTGATTTAGAACAGGTTACTGGCAATTTTTAGACTCCGTTCTTTATTACTAAGCTGATTTATAAGTTTAGAGGAATCCTCTGTAAGAATAATTGAGTCAAATTCCCATTGCTCTTGATAGGCTTCACTTAGACAAGTAGTCTGAGTGAGGACATGGAAACCTAATCTGTTTTCTGTCTTCCTCTTGTACTGGCAGTTTGCAACATCCTTATCTCACTAAAGCTTAGAATAGAAGCTGTGTTTAGCATCTGCGGAATTACTTTTTGAGTGGTAGAGTGTTCTGTGACTGCGATGTAAGGCAACGCTGGTTAAGAAATTCAGTCTGTGTTTCAGAAAGGAGGGGAGGGTTGAATGTCAGCTGTTTGTCTCCAAAGCTTTTCTGTGCCGGTAGTGGAACGGGTAACTAGGTGTTTCAGATAGACCACCAGGCATACAGCTGTCTCCTGGCCAGATCTTGTTTGGTGAATATTTTTAGACTCTGGGAAAGTGTTAATGTGGTAGTATCTGTGATAGCGTAGAACTTCTAAATTCCTGAGCATTGTTTCTTCTGTTTTAAGCTCACGTGTCTGAAACGACCTTTAGTTGTCATACATGAGCTGTTTGACAAGTCTATCATGGACATCTCCTGGTAAGTTGCTTTCTGCTACACATTAACTGCAAATTCCTTAAAATAGTACAGATTATAGCTGTTGGAACACAAGTAATCAGTACCTGAAGGTTTTGGTTCTGCTGCAGCATCTTTGGTAGTAACGTTAGCAATTAGCATATGGTCACTTGCAATTGTGTAACTTTAAAGCTGAATAAAAACTAAGGTATTTAGAACATGATGCAGTAAAATACCTGTGGAATGAGTCCCTACTTGTTAGAATTCTCTGAAATTTTTTTCATAGAATTTTATAACATTTCTTTTATAACATGACATGGTGGACTTGGTGAGTTTTATGTGCATTACGTCTATGAAAAGTTACTGCACAGGACAGTTATGACAAATTCAGGTGAACCTTCTGGGCCAATCTTTTCCTTCATGCTTAAAGACACAATAGCAAAACCGAAAGTTTGGGGGTTTTAATGTTTTATACATATGCTCACTCATACACACAGACATGCACCACTTACTCATCATTTGAATTGTCTGAAGGATTTTTCATGTATAAAAAAAATGCAATAGTTTTTGGTTTTTAGTACAAATGTAGTTATATCATGTTGTTGCAGCACCATGTGAAGGGTGTAAATTGCTCTGTGTTGAAGAGTCGCAGAGACTGATCATGTAGCAAGTCTCAGAGAAGGGAGAATGAACCTACTACACCCAACCACACCCCATTCACCAACCACAGGACATAGCAGAAGGGCAAGTGCTGAGCTTTCCCGAGAGACCACACGACATCTCTAGTGATTTGCGTGGGGTTGGGCAACCCACTTTCCCAGCAGTCTACTGCCCCAAAACTCGTTTTCCTCTTTCTGCAGTTAATGGTATTCTCTCCTCTCCTGCTTTCTTCCTAAGGCCTGCTCATAAAAATGCAGAAGTTAATAGTTCTTTATTTACTGCAAGACTTGAATAATAAGGGAGAAATAACCTCAAGACCACTTAGCAAATGGTATTTAAAAAATACTCTGCACCAATGCATCAGGTGATTTACAGAGTTAAGGGTTCTGTAAAAGAAAAGACTAATATTAATTTTTTTCATGATACGCACACAGATGATTACGTAGGTTGTCTTAGTTCTAGCACTTCCTAAACTTTTGAAATTCTATCTTTACAGCTATAACAATCTTGATGGGCTTATGCTGTAAATTTTAAAGCTTACAATTGTATAAGTTCCTGTTTTCTGTTTGCCATGTGGATTTTGCCATGAATCATGATAAAAAGTTTTCAAAACCAAAACATTTTTCTTTCATTAATAGATTAAGGCTAAAAAGCCAATAAGTGGAATATTTCATGAGAAGTGCTGCTATTGTTGTAGTACAATAGCTTTGAATAGTTTTGTTTTCCAGTAGTGTTATTTCTCCATCTGCAATTTGCACATTTTTCATGGCACAAAGTGTTTGGGAGTAATAGCTGGTTAACATTTTGTGATTTCTGAGGACATGGTTTTGTGGGATATTTGAGAGACAAAGGATCATCAGGAAACTTGTTATTTTATATCCTGTTTACAAATTGAAATGTATGGCTAAAATGTCAATAATATGGAATGTTCCCAGAAACATGCTCCATTCTGAAAGCAGACTGGGTAAATTCAAAGAAATCTGATATTATTATATTGTTATAGCTGTCTCGTTTCTGTTTTAGAATTTTAGACTTGGATCTGTCATCATAATATCTGAACATGATTATGTTTTCATGGAACAATTGCTTGGATCCAGAGGTCAATAGGAGCTCAGCAATTTTGTCTGCTAAACAAGCAGAAAACTCTCAAGATTTTATCGTTTTCTAACTTGGAGTAGTGTTCGTTAACCTACTTACATGGTGCTGAGGCTAACTTCTCTGGATGTGATGCTATCAGGGCACCAGCCACCATGAAAAAAGATGTTTTCAAACACTTACAGCCATGATGCATGTAATACATTATTAATTTGGATAGGAACTCAGAGTTCTGTCTGCTTCCCTTTCCTCTTCTGTTCTCTGTAACGAGTCATCTGTAAATCACTATGTCACTGTCTCTGTGAGTTCTGTAATTGGAAGTTACTGGGTTAGCAGTCCAAACTCATCAAATATTTTTTTCAAATGTGCAATGATAGTTATATTATGGATAATATAATGAGTAGGAAGTGATCGTGCCCCTGTACTCAGCACTGGTGAGGCCGCACCTTGAATACTGTGTTCAGTTTTGGGCCCCTCACTACAAGAAGGATGTTGAGGTGCTGGAGCGTGTCCAGAGAAGGGCAATGAAGCTGGTGAGGGGGCTGGAGCACAAGTCTTATGAGGAGCGGCTGAGGGAACTGGGGTTGTTTCGTCTGGAGAAGAGGAGGCTGAGGGGAGCCCTCATCGCTCTCTACAACTACCTGAAAGGGGGTTGTGGCGACGAGGGTGTTGGTCTCTTCTCCCAAGTAACTAGTGATAGGACGAGAGGAAATGGCCTCAAGTTGCGCCAGGGGAGGTTTAGATTGGATATTAGGAAAAATTTCTTCACTGAGAGAGTGGTCAGGCATTGGAACAGGCTGCCCAGGGAGGTGGTGGAGTCACCGTCACTGGAAGTGTTCAAAAAACGTGTGGATGTGGCACTTCAGGATAGGGTTTAGTGGGCATGGTGGTGTTGGGTTGATGGTTGGATTTGATGATCTTAAAGGTCTTTTCCAACGTTAATGATTCTGTGGTTATATATGGAAGGTTACCATTCCATTAAGACTAGAATGTATAGTTTCTCCTCTCTGTTCTGCCAAGGAAACCTCTTGAGACTTCCAGAAGAGGGTTACATAAAAGAACATGCATAAAAGAACATGTGCAGTTTGCTTAAAAAACAAAATAATGAACAATAATAAAATCAAACATACATTCTTGCCTAGTACAGAGATTTTTGGACTGCTCAGATGCACATCTTGCTTTCTTTTTATTGCTGTTGCTTCAGATAATGATCATAGAGAAGAGGCATTCACCCAGCATATAGACCTTCCCTCTTAAGAGTCTCATCCCTTCTCCTTCCTGTCTTGTTTATTTGGACTGTAAGCTCTTCATAGGAGTGGACTATCTGGTACTTGTTCCCCATGCATGATGAAGCTTCATCTTCCATGGGCCCCAAACAGCCATTTATAGGGCCCTAAAAGAAGTGTATCAGTTGCTTATCTGCTGAAGGCCCCTTTCTTCATCCAGTTCTATTAGCACACAAATTTTGTACATCTTTTGAAGCAAATACGTCATTGTTTATTGTGAACGTTACTCTGTTTCACCCCTACGGAAAGGTTCTCATGGTGCTGATCATGCTGTGGGTAGGTGTATTGTTCTAATGCCACCTTCCTGTGTGCAGTCTCCAAAGGGAGTACTGGCACACGGACTCCTGCTGACCATCACTCTGTCTCCTTGCTGTCCCATTTCTTTGGTTGCATTAGTAGTTGTTGTGATAACAAATCTTATGCTAAGATTTTTATTGAGCAATTTACTGTATTGCCCCTTTGCATCAATGAAAGAGATTGAAAACAAAGGTGGACCTTTATTTCTTTCAGGACCCTTAATGGACTCGGTATTCTTGTGTGTTCCATGGATGGATCAGTGGCATTTTTGGACTTTTCCCAGGATGAACTTGGAGATCCGCTCAGCGAGGAGGAGAAGGTACAGCAAGCACTCAGAGAATCTGTGATCATATTTAAGGGATATATTGATTCAATTAAAATATTGGACTATTTCCATATTACAGAAAAATGTGTTCTTGTCTGCTTTGCAAATCATTAAAGAAGAGTAGTCAAGAAATGAATTTGTGATATTCTGGAAAGAAAGTCTGTTTGGAAAACATCCACTTGCTTACACATCATTATACATTTGAAGTAATTATTTGTCCAAGGAAGCAAGGAGTGGGTGCTTCAAAACACTTTAAAATTGCTCTTTGACTTGCATGTATGCAAGTCTTTTTAAACTGATTGCGGTTGGCTGGTTTTTCCTCTCATTGCTATTAGCAACTAAAGCTTTGAATACCAATTATTTTATGTATTGATTTAGTGTTAGCTGAAAATATAAAGAAAAAAAACCTGCAGTGTATAAATGATACAGAGGGCATTTGCATTTTATGGATTCCATTAGATTTGTGTGATTCCATTATATCATAATTAGTGATGTCATGCTAGCAGTTGTAGTCACCCTTTTTGTGTGATGCATTTTTAACGCCCACAGAGCAACATTCATCAGTCCACCTATGGTAAAAGCCTAGCTATAATGACTGAAGCTCAGTTGTCTACCACCATCATTGAGAATCCTGAGATGCTCAAGTATCAACAGAGACAGCAGCAGCAGCAGGTGGAGCAGAAGAGCGTGTCAATTAGGGAAGCATCTGGGACTGCGACAGCAGCTCCCAAAGTGGCAAGCATGGTTAATGGGGAGAGTTTGGAGGACATTAGAAAGGTACGTGTTCTTGGATAGTCACGTTATAGCGTCAAGTACTAAAACAATAAATATCAAACTGCTTATGATAAAACTAATTTCTGCTTCCTTATTTCTGTTGAATGGCACATTTCAACCCATGAATGGTCCAGCTGACATTACTGGGACTTGTTGAAAAGCTACAATGCTTTGAAGGAGAAATAAGACTATGTGGAAAAAGACTTGCGGGTATTTCTATGATGTGTGCTAAATTCTCTGCGCGCAGAAAGGAAACCGAAGGCAGCTAGTAGCAGTCAGACTGTAGAATTGTGCTTCAATTTCTCAATGAAGGAGGTTGAAAGCAATATTTAATTCTCTTCTAAACACAGAACACAACTTTTAATGAGGGATTCAATGTGCACAATGAGAATATTTCAGACTTGACTCTCTAATGCGGAGAGCAGATTGCATTGTCCACAAGTGCCTTTTCTACAGGTGGATAGATCCAGCATCAGAAATGTGTGTGTTTTTAAATTAAAAATGTATGTTATGGTACAGACTGAGAGCAGTAATCAGAATTCTATTATACTTTGTACTATATGAACTTCTACTTAAAAAACACCTACTATTGGTCAAAAAAAGGTTAAAATACTAAATTTAAATTGTATTAATAAGAATGTAGATTGATTCTATTTATGCAATAATAGCATCATTCAAAGACAATATGGAAAAAAACTTTAATAACAGATTTTTAATTGAGGAACATCTTTCATCTTATATACCTAGTCTTGTCAGCTGGAAAAAAAAAAAGACAAAAAGCATTTCCTATTTATAAGAAATGACAATGAAATATATTTCTTAACAGAATCTCTTAAAAAAACAAGTTGAAACACGAACAGCAGATGGTCGGAGAAGGATCACGCCTCTTTGCATAGCTCAGCTGGACACTGGGTATGTTTTGAAATCATCTTTAAAATCCTTCTGTACCTTTTTATCTCTTTTTTCTTTTTTTTTTTCCTGATGCAAACTCAGAATTCTGACTTAATTTAATCTTATGGCATCTTAAAGCACTTGCTGGAAATACTTTGTGTGTACATATGAAATATAGTTTCAACCTATGTTCTCTTAGCTATAAGATCTCACTTCTAATAGGTAAGGCTAATTCTCGTTACCTACCATTATAGATGAGTGAACAATAATGTATTGCAGGTTCACATGTACATTAATACTGGCTTTAGCATCCATTGTATATGAGAAATGACTCTGGAAAGTTAAGTGGTGGTGGCTTATTTAGGTTGTATACGAGTATCCACATGTGGAAAAGGAAAGAATGCAATAAATAGTTTAATTAAAATTATTCTTTTTCAAATTTTTTTTTCATAATATTTTTAAAGTATTTTTGAGAAATATATTTGTTCTTTGTCTTTTTGCTTAGGGATTTTTCTACAGCATTTTTCAATAGCATCCCAATATCTGGATCTCTTTCTGGCTCAATGATGTCTTCTCAAAGTAACCAGCAGCTCATATCATTAGATTCTAATGCTGCAAATTCCCTTAATACTTCAAAGCCTTCTGTAGAGCCAACAGCAGCCAGTATAAAGTCAACAGATGATGCAGCCAATAAAGATGGGTCAGTATTTGCAGTTTTGTTTTTCATTTCTGTTTAGTTTTTAATTCTTGTTTACAGTTCTGTAATCAAGCAATTATTAAAGAGTTTTCCGTACCACAAAACTTCAAGATTTTATCAGCATTTAGTTACTTTAAATAGTGATAAATCAGTAATGAAGAAATCCATATGCATAGTTCTGGAAATGAACAATTAGTTGATTGCTAATAGTCTAACAAATTGACTTGCTTATAGATTATTGGGTTGCTATTAGTAAATTATAGAAGGTTTTCCAGCAGTGGAAGTAATGAAGCCCATTTTCCATCAAATTCTGTCCTGTGTCCTGTAGATCTCCTCTCTTCCAAATGTGGTAATACTTCTTCCCTGGATAACAACCCCACAGATGAGAGCGAGCACAGTGACATGGACTTGTCAGTGCACATATGCTGACTGGCCAGTGTGTCTTTCAAATTAATTATAGAACAACTACATTTTACTTGCTTTTCCCTCAGTGGTGACATGTGACTTGGTTTCTTCTCCTCATTGTGGTTTCATAGTATTTGTAAGAGCACAATGTCATTGGAACCTCTACCACTCTATCAAATTCAGTTGTGAAATTGGCCACAGATTAAAAAATGAGTGGATACACTATGAGAAGTGATTGACAGATGAAACTATTAAGTCTCCTTTTCTTTGGAAATTGGATTTCTAACTGCTTTTTAGTACAAACATCAGTTATCTTAGAGCCATTCTTTCAATTAATTCTCTGAATGAGTTGAAAAATCTCTAAAGTAAACAGCTATTCAAATAACAGACCCCTGGAATGCTTTAGTGTGGGGAAAACACATTCCTTTCCCTTAGGCCTTTCCAAGCATAACTCTAATAATTAGTTTGGATTCTTCAACAACAAAATCAAAACCTGGCTCTTGAATTGTTTCAGCCCAAATTGTTTGATGATTCCACTAAACAGTGGAATATAATCTCAGAATGGAAAGTATTTGGTAACCTGAACCAGGAACCCAAATCATCATTTAAAATAGTGATCCTTTCCCTTTGGGTACGTAAGTACCAGCTGAAAGTATCATTTTATTCCAGAATTAAAAATACATAATGAATGAATTAGGGTTTTTTAATCTAGATATGTCTATGCAGACACATGAAGCTCTTGGCTTTGACATGTATCATAAACAACTTTTGAGAGTAGGCAAAGCTTGCAAGACACTGACACATGAAAGGGGGAAAAAGCGTATCATAATTCAGGTATGTACTTGAGTGAAAGGTTTTCAATGTGGTTTTTAGCCAGTATAATGAGTGCTAGCTAGCTGTTATGAGCAATGCAGGTTACCAATACTGAATTTCTTCCAATCCTTGTTTTTCTGTCCCTTGTATTGACAGCGTAAATGCTACCTCTGCTTCAACTGCTCCTCCTGCATCATCTTCCTCTGTGTTGACAACTCCATCCAAGATTGAACCTATGAAAGCATTTGATTCTAGATTTACAGAACGATCTAAAGCCACCTCAGGGACTGCTGTTGTAACGAATACAAATCAGACTGTTGTGGACAGGTAAGACATAGCCTGGGGCAGGGGGAAGAAGGATAGTAATGCCGAAGAGTTAAAACACTGATTCTCTGTGGTGTGGATATCATGGTGCTGGCACTGTAGAAATTGTCGTGGATCACTTCCACAGTTGGAAGGAAGGAGACGGCTATGAATAGGTAAATTCTTTGCTGGCAATATCCCTTTGTGCATTTGGGATCAAGCAGACTCTTCAGAATATTCTGTGCAAGAGGCTGTGTGTGCACATGCCTCCATGTGTGGCTCCATGCATCTGTGCTCCTTAGAAGACAAAAATAGCCAGCCTGCATCTCTGTACAAGAGTGAGATTTATTTCAAGATAAATTGCCATACATGTCTGCAGAGGGCCTATCATCATAATAGATGCAGATGTATTTCAGTTTTATGCCTGAAGGCATGCAGAGAAGATACTTTGATTTTTAAAGGGTTTTGGCTCTGGATCTGCATGATTTAAAAAAAAAAAAAAAAAAAGCAAGCCTTTGGTTTTGTGACATAGTGTGTTATGGCATAAGTATTCCTGCTTCACCAAAGCACGTGATAAAAAAAAAGCAGTCTTGAGAAAGAAGTATGTAGTTCCCCAACTTGTATTTTTACTAAAGACCTCAATATTTTTATATCAAAGGGTTTAACTATATGATGCAGAAGAAAGATGTATTAAATTACTCGTAATTGCTTCTAATGTGTCAGTAAAGTATGGATAAAAGTGTGCTGTTTGGCATAATTCAGATGCCAAAGAAAAAAGGTTTGGATTATGCAAAATATTTCTAGGAAGCTGGGTGGTTATGGAATTCAGTGGAAAAACATTGTTGTGAGTTATAACCAGCTATTGTAAGGAAT
>NW_010523546.1:14983-15240 GCF_000687285.1 Phaethon lepturus | reverse complement strand
GGAAAGAGTATGATTAAATGACCTATTTTAGTGTATAATGGTTAACAAATGAGTTCACAGGGATTTGTACTTTGTATTCCTGAAATGGAAAATGGAGCAATGAGGCCATTTGTATGGTTTGCAGATACGAATCTTACAGTAGTCAGAACTGAATAGGACAACTTTTGGGGATAGACAACAGAATGACAAATGAAGTTCCGCATGAGTAAGCGAAAGTGTAATGTCCATTGGAGGGGAAAAGATGAGCTACTGTTGCA
>NW_010523546.1:0-14952 GCF_000687285.1 Phaethon lepturus | reverse complement strand
GGGAAAGAGATCTGACTTGTAATTAGACTGAATGCTAAAAAAAAGTTACTTACAGCTTTAACCAGTTGCTAACTGCTAGTTTGATTAATTTTTTTTAAAGGAGAGACTACGTCTGATCAGCTTACATATATATTGCACATTGTACTTTTGCAGAGGATTTGCCATATGTCTTCAGCTTCCTCCTCTTGCCTTTGTGCATATTGAAATACACCCAAACAAGGCTAAGAATGTATCTTCTTAACTACAAGAATGCAGCGTGTAGGATATGTGGCAGCTTTTGGAATCAGCTTATATAAACCCTGAATTTTTTTTTTTAATTTTTTTTTTACTTGCTCAGACTGAAGGATCAGAATTTAATCAAAGACAATAAGCCCAAGGATATTCTGGAGAGCAGCAGTGACAGTGAAGAGAAGATTCCAGCTGCTAAACCGCTCAGTGCACCCAAAAGGAAACTGGAACTTGAGGGAGAAACAGTAGAAAAGAAGAAAAAAGGAAGGCCTCGAAAAGACTCCAGACTTGTACCAGTAACTTTAACTGTTCAGGTGAAACAAATAAGATTCATTGTGGCTTTCAATGTTCACTTAATAGTGTCAGTCCCATGTTGACTTGTTCCACCAAGGCAGGGAAACACAAGTAGTATCAGTCCGTCAGAATTTGTAGCCATCCCTCTTCCTTGCCTTTAATCTTATTCTTTTTAAAATTTAAGATTATAAAAAACAGGTGCACATGATGTGGCCAGTGTTTCCATCTTTTATATAAATATGCAGCTGCTTACTGAATGGTACCAGCATGCGAAGTAGTGACAGCCTGCCAAACAGCTGCGCAGAACAAAATGAAACACCATCAGTGTTTGGTGTTCTTTGATGGAGAGTGGCCCAAGCACAAGAGAGTGACTTGGATACGATGATTTAAATGGTTATGAATCTCCTAGGAACCATGGAGTAGTAAGTTGCATTAGAGTTTCCATCATTTGGGGGGCATATAGATCCCTCTCTTTTCAGCATTCAAGCTTAGCTTTTCCATGCAATATACCAGAATTTCCATTTAGTTCCAGCTGAAAGGTGGAAGGGCTCCGTGTAAAAAACAAAACAAAAACAAAAAACAAAAAAACAAACAAACAAAAAAACCACACACAACCAAAAAAACCCCAAAAAGCTCACCAACCAAAACAAAACCAAAAAACCACATCTAGTTTGTTTTGTTTTTTTTAATTCTTAGAAGCTATATGAAAAAAATTGTATTTGTACAACTAATTGGAAAAAGATCAATATTTGCAATTGGCTTTATATGGAATTTAAAAAAATGTTTTTCTCTTTCAAGTCTATGTTACAGAATATCTTTGGTTTTAATGGAAAAATTTAACTACTTTTGCAATTTTTTTTCCAGTCCCCAGCTGCACTGGCCTCTGAGAAGGATGCTGCTTGCATCTCTGCACCAGCATTAGCACTTAAACTGCCAACCCCAATCCCACAGAAATCATTTACTTTGCAAGTAAGTGGACTCTAAGGGGGGAAAAAGGCTTAATACTTACCAAAAAAATCCTGCTTGTTTTTCAAAAAATACTCTCAGACTATTCGGAATCCTTCGATAAATTAACGTTTGAAAATGCGTATGTGTTCAAGCAAGCAAGATGGTATACTTCAGTTTCTAAGAATATGCCTGGATGAGAAAAGTTAATGGCAAATCAGCCAAAAATAGGACACTTCTGAAATAGCTAAACTTCAGTCCCTTCTCCTGGTTAACCAAAGTGTGTCATAAAGATAAGAGGCTCCAACGGGAGTAACTGCTGCATGGTTATTATGGTTGGTACTGCTGAAGAGAAAAAACAAGTGTTTTCTGAGATGTCTCTGGAGATGCTTTACATCTGAAGAGGCTGGCAAATAGTATTACTTTAGGTATTTATGAAATAATTTTTCTGTGTGTTTACTCTGTGGTAGTCTGGTTCTAGACTTAGGGAGACTGGGCACATCTAGACTTGATCTGGTGCCCTTAATTAGGAAGCATAGACTAGCACAACCTTTCTTCATTCTTATGCTCCGAACGCAAAGAAATGATCTGTGTTCTAGCCATGACTGTTTTCAGAGGTGTGCTGCTTTTGAAGTACCACCGTGTGTGTTTTGAAGCCATTTTAAACAGAGGATGCCATACTTAAATCCATTCTTAAAGTTGGCATTGTTTTGGATCTAATAGTAGTTGCTGCTTTTTTGAGTAGTTATTTTCCTCTACCAAAAAGTATTTTATTTTTTGTTTTTCAGATAAGTTCAGATCCATCAATGTACCTTGAAGTGGAGAATGAAATGACCACAGTGGGAGGTTCAAAGTTGAGTAGGTTAAAGTGTAATCGAGAAGGAAAGGAATGGGAGACAGTCCTCACCAGTCGAATTCTCACTGCAGCAGGAAGCTGGTAAGAGAGTATATTTTGGAGGAAGTGGGAGCCTGCAGAAGATAAGTAGGCCTGAAGGCCAGAAAACATTTTTAGGTGTACAAAAGTACACGTTACAGAAAGTTAATTATGCTTAAACCCACATATTTACAAATAAGCAGAGGCTCTAAACCTTTTTTTTCCTACTTATTTAGAGAAGTTGATTAATTGGATTGCCTCCATTAGGGATTTTTGTGATTCTTTGTGCTTGGCTCAGGATGTCCTATTTCTCTTCCAGCTAACCTGGTGTAATACACTGATGCTCTTAAACTCTTATCCTGTGGAGTTTTGTGTAGAGGTTCTGACTTATTTCTGTTGACTGCTGTTTGCTGGTTTTATCACCCTCCATTGTAATTTTTACAGAATCTTCCTTCATAAATGTTTTGTGGATAAAAATATGTACTGCTCTGAGTCTTAAGACCAGTTTCACTCCAAGTATTAGCTCTATGCAGTCTTGAAGCACCACAAATTCTCATTAGCCAGTTACAACTATTTTCCTGTGTATTTACATTTCTTCTTTAAATTCACTTCATTAAAGTGAAGATTTAATCTCTGTAAATCACGGTAAGCGACAGTGGTTCAAGTACTAACTAGTAAAGAATGAAAAATTTGAAACAGGATGTTTTGTGACATAGAAGTATTTTCCTGTCTTTTGATATTTTCTCTCTTTATTTTACTCAACTTTGCTTAGTTCCAACCTCAGTTTAAATTGAAAGTATGTTCCTGAACCATGAGATTCAGTGTTTGTCAGAATGTTTTTGAAACATTTTTTAACTTGAATTTTATGCTGATTCTCCAGTAACACCCTTAAGTTGTTAATATTTGTAGTTAGTAGTAATAGCTTTTATTACACAGATATGCATAGTTGAAAAAATTAGACAAGTTTGCAGACATATAATGCTTTGTCCAGGTCTGAAAAAGAACCAATGGATTTTAAAGCTAAGTACAGTTTCAGGCCTGAAGAAGAGCTTGTGTATACCCAAAAGCTTTCCTGATATTTACAACAATGCCACTTGGTCTAATAAAAAAATACTATCTCGGCCTGCAAACTGCCCATCTCCTTAGACCACTATAATTATAAACAAATTAGGGAGGCATAGAACGCACCTATAGATAAGCTGTGTGCTTTTTGAACTTTTCCTTTGGTACCCAGGATTTTTTTTAAAGTTGTAAGAGTTACCCTTTGGGGGATTAGCCCAAGCTGTATGATAAATTAAGAAATCAGTCTTGCATTTAACAAAATGTAAATGTTTCTTTTTGATCTCTCTCTTTTTGAATTTTTTTTTTTAGTGAGATTGTAAGTGTAGCCTGTGAGAAACGAACATTGTCAGTATTTTCAGCTTGTGGTCGTCGCCTTCTTCCCCCTATAATATTGAATACACCCATTTCCACCCTACATTGCACAGGTTCTTACATCATGGCTCTCACCACTGCTGCTACGCTCTCTGTTTGGTAAGTACCGTATCAGGCTGCAGCAGCTGGCTGGGCTGATTTCTATAGGGAACTCTGTTCAATCGTGTTGATGTGTTGCTGTTGAAGCTGAGGCTTAAAACAAATTGATCAAAACACAAGTCCGTTCCGTTTTTTGATACAATATGAAGAGTTAATTGGGTAGGACTTGAATACTGTTTTTCTGTTCTAGGATCGTCCATAATGTTGAATTTGATTCTAGAGGGAAGACAGATGATCAGCTAGAAGTTACTAGTTTAAACAGCCTCCATAGGATAGACTTGTGTCATGCCTATGGAATGGATTGGGGGGGGGGAAGCAGGAATATGGATATTTCCAACTTCCATCATAGCTAGCCAATAAAGTACATGAGTTTCAGAGTCAGAAGTACTCTAGCCATCTCCAAGACACCAAGATAAAAACTGCAGTACTTGTTTACAGTTGTTGAATTTAATCTAAGGTCTCATGCAAGTCAGAGCTCCTAAAGGAGTTATTTGGATCCTTAGTGTTTGCTTAGCTGTAATGAAGTTTCCTGATAAAGAACCATAAAAGTTGTTCTCTGCTGTTGACTTCTGTCTTGCCATAAGGGGTTTGAGTTTGCTAAATCATTTTATTGAAGCAATGAAGAAAATGTCAAAACCAAAACCACCAAACTCCCCCAAAGCCCCCACCTTGTCATGAATGTTGAAATGCATTTGTTAAATTACTTTGGAGCTTTCAGTTGTTTTTAAACTGCAGGTTTGTACTTTTGACTTTTTCAGGGATGTTCACAAGCAGACAGCCATTGTTAGAGATGAGTCTTTGCAAACAATATTTTCAGGTAATAAAAAGTGTCATTTATTTACCAACCTTTGAGCCTACGTGTACGTTTAGTGCCATTTATGTATATGCTGAAATTTTCTGAAACCTGAAAAGCCTAAACAAATAATTTTACTTTGTTATTGTGTAATAAAGGGAAGTCATTGCCAATGTTGAAATACGGTAGAAGTAACTGAGATGAGAATATCAGTGGCTAACAGACTTGTACAAGATTATGTAGCTAATTATATTCTGGCTTGCTTCTGAATGTGAAGATTCAGCGTTGTGAAGATCACAAACCAAATACTTTATGTAAATCTGCTATTACAGCAATTTCTCTGTGTGCACTTTGCATGTATATTATCTTAATGATGAACAACTGATTGTCTCAAATTCATTATTTCAAAATCTTCCTTTTCTATCATTGCAAATGTCTGGCACAAAACAAAGTATCAAAATAGCAGTGTCTCAAAGCATATTGGCATCTATTTTAGCTTTAATCCATACAGTACTACAAAACTACCTAGGGAAGTAGTTGTACTAGCAGTTTGCAAATGTCTTCATTAGAAGTTACATGCACAAACGCTGGGCATGGGATATGCTGGGAAATGAGAGACTCCATGACTGATGATTAATGGTGGATAGCATTTTTTACCATTATGAATGTTTTGCAAGACTCCAAAAGAAATATTTTGGTCTGATTTGACTCATAGGAAGTGATGCAACTGTCTCTCAGATCTTGCTGACTCAGCATGGTATACCTGTGATGAGCATGTCCGATGGAAAGGCATACTGTTTTAATCCTTCTCTTTCTACATGGTAAGTTATATATTACTTCCTGCTTTTACAACTTAGCTGAACTGACGTGTATTCTGATTTACTCTTTCACTCCATGTTTTGAAGGTTAGATTGAGTAGGATCACACGCCAGGCTTAGTTTTGCTTTGGTTCACTACTGTATGTCTAGGCTTTACTCTATTATATTCTTATGATTTGTGATGTTTAAAATAAATTTAAAAAATGAAAAAGTTAAACTACAACATACTTCATTGCTCTTTCCTACATGGTGCATACTCTTTTATTTATTGACATACACCTATGTGTACTTTTGCTGAAGTACAACAGTTGAATCTGTCAAGCAGTTGGCAATGATTAAAGATAATCTAGTCTTACAATTGACTTTTTTGTGTGAATTCACGCAGTTTTGGAAAATTTGTCAAAACAATTTTCAGAGATTTGTTGGGAGTTTAGACATGTTAAAATTATTTTGCTCAGTTTCCAGAGAAAATGTATGCACTCCAATCCTGAACGTGTACGTGCCTGACTTTGTCAGTCCCCATCACTCCTTAATATATTTTGGATCTGATGACCAGTCAAGTTTGAAGAGAGCTCTTTGTCTCCAAAATGTAAAAGTTTTTAATGAAGATAGTAAGTCAGGTAGGGGAGGAGGGAAGAAATCATTATACCTCAGAGAATTCCCATGGAGGAGTCCTAAACTGGTGTCCTAAACACAAGGAAAGGCTACGTAAGAGTCTGTGCCTTATTGGGTATCAGACAGGCTTTCCCCATGGATTCTCTTACTTCTGTCAAGGCATAAGTTCCCATAAAAAAAATTCTGTGGTTAAATTATTTACAGCGTCTTTCCAAAACAGATTCTTTGTTGTCTTCCCAAAAGGAAAAAACATGTTGCACTCTTAATATAATTGTGGTACTTAGTCTAATGGGCATGCTTGATGAAAGCGCTTATTGTTTTAACTCCTCCTTAGAATAATTGTTATTAGTCAACTACTTGATGTGAATCCTTTGGAAAAGAAAAAACACCTTATTTGTTCTTTAGATAAACTGAGAAATTATGCAGAAATTTTCCCAGTCAATAAAGAGCAGAGGACAGGCTCTCGGCCATAATTCTGAATTTGCTGTCATTTCTTAGTTTGTACCACAGCTTTGGAAACACATAAAAGAGCAATCCCTTTAGTCATACAAATTTAAATATGATAAAGCAGTGAAGGGTATTTTAAATGTTTGTGCCATTTTACCTCTGAGCTGTCTGGAGGTCTAAACTTAGCATTGGTTTGAGGCACTGATTCCCTTGGCACCTCAAACCAGTGAAAATGATATCCTTGATTAGGTGTGGAAATGCCAGCTGTAACTGTCAACTCCCTCCATACGAAGGAGGAGCTGTAATGTATGGGAAAGATTGTCAGCGTGTGGTCTCTGACTTGTCTGGTGGGTGGGGGAACCTGAGGTGAGGTAAAATCAAGTTCTTAATGAGAAAGTCTTTACCCGTGTTTACTCCAGTCTTCATTCTGGGGTGTGACTTCTTATTAGATGTAAAATGCCAAGTAGAAAGTTCATTTCCTTCAAAACTAATGCTAAATTGTATTATGCAATTAATGTTGTGAACTTTGGGGGTGGGAGGGACACTTCCATGACAGCCCAAGCAGAATATGGACATGGAGTGGGAACGGTTGTGTTCTGTGGAATTCCTGAGCACCTCGGTGACATTTTTTTCATTATCTGTGAAAATAAAAGTCAGGCTTTGAGGCAGAACAGAGCTGGATCCCCTGACATCACTGCCTACTCTCCTCAAACTTTGTTTTTGTTTGTTTGGTTTTTTTCAGGAATCTTGTTTCTGACAAACAGGACTCTCTAGCGCAATGCGCAGACTTCAGGAATAGCTTACCATCCCAAGAAGCCATGCTGTGTTCTGGGCCCTTAGCTGTAATACAGGGACGAACATCAAAGTACGCACTTAATTGCTTCATTTGATCAGCATGTTTGTCTATTTATTTATTCACGTGCTTGAATCAACAAGTTAATTCTTAAGATGCTAATGGCTCTGAAATTATCAGTAGCTGGTACAATGTTTTATTTAACCTCTGCACATTTATAGTCTGTATGTTAATGTTATTTTGAGAGTGTTTGGGGGGCAGGAAAGCATGCTCTAAACTTAATCATTTTAAGGTTCCTCTTTATTGGATGGGTAGAGTATTTGGCTATTCTGTACATGGAATGGTTTGATTAGCTAAACTGAATTTCTAACATTTTACATTTTAAATTTTAGTTTACCAGTTTTCTGGAGTAAGCCTACAAATTTTGAGTAGTTCAGTTGTCCTCAAGGGATCTATTTAATGAAGTCTCTGAGAAAGTTGAGTGATTAGTCATCTAATGCATATTTTTAACATCTGAAAATATCACCAGGGAACTGTGTGAGCCAGAGCAGACTCCTGTAGGTAATTTAATAGCCCATACTCACCTAGATTTGAATTAGATTTCCCAGGCAGATTTCTGTGCTATTTCTGTCCCTTGCATCCAAATTTAATTTTTTTGGTGAGAGAAACTCTATAGAGTTGTATGATTTTATTGCTGTTCTCTTGGGGGAGAGGGCAGGGGAATTAATTGGGGAAAAATATTTGAAATCCAAACAAACAACACTCTCTTTTTCAGAGAGAGAAAATATCAGACTGAAAAATCAGCAGGAGATAATTGGTTACTTTTTTAAATTAGCCTTCTTATGACAATACATTTATTTGTAAGAAATCCTTTAAATGGTTTAAGCTAACTTTATATGTCATATTTGTTTTATGACTTTCACCTGTGAGGGGCAAAGAAAGGTAAAGACAGTCACCTTAATTTCCTGTAAACATTTAGGAGCAGTTGGTCACTGATAAGCATGTGTTTTCACAGAGAAGACAGATGAAAGGAAGACAAAAAGAACAGGAGGTAGAAAATCCTCCATGAACCTTGATACTTGTAAATGGTCCAGTGTAGGGTGGAAGTGAGGTAGTTTGCTGTGAATTGCTGCCTTTGTCATTAAAAGCTTGAACTCTGGAAGCATTAGGCGCCCCTGAGAGAGAAGTGTAGAATAGCTTGTACTACAACAATATGTATTTCTTAAACTAGTATCTGATTTTATGGCTGGCATGTTAATTTTTTGGTTTTGTAGTTCAGGAAGGCAAGCTGCAAGATTGTTCTCCATGCCTCATTTAGTGCAACAAGAAACAACACTTGCATACCTGGAGAACCAGATAGCAGCAGCACTTATGCTACAATCCAGTCATGAATATCGCCACTGGCTCCTTATCTATGCACGGTACCTAGTTAATGAAGGTGAGACTTGCCATGCTGTGTTACTTCTTTAAAGCTCTGATGGACTTCTAGGAAACACTCTATTCATGTCACGTATATGTATGATTGCACTTAACATTCTCCTTTTAGCACTTGGCTTCTGGACTCAGTGTTTACTTAAAACCAAAACAAACTGCTGAAGTGCATTTGCGTATGGCGCTGAGTACTCAGGAATCCTATTTGACACACTGACTGAAGGTCATGGTGCCCTCTGCGGGCTTCGGTAACGGGCACTGCATTGTAAAAAAGTCCAGTGGTCTGTCAGGCATATCATAAATACTGTCTGGCAGCAACTACAGCTGTTTCAGAGGGACCAGCAGCACCTTCTACAACACATAACATTCCTGAGCCGACTGATGATCACTGCCTGATGTGAAATGGAAGAGTTGCTCAGTCTGACACTTTGTACCACAGCACATAAAACGGCAGAGAATTTGGTTGTGTTACTTGCACGTTATACTTTTCTTACATTTTAAAATTTCAACACCCTGTACTGGTGAGCTCCATAGGCTAAATTCTGTGAGGAAAGAAACCCAGAAGAAGTGTTGCTTGCATCTATTTTATATTTGAATACGTACCTCTATGCTGTTATGCTAAATACGGTTAACCAGCTGTTTTTATGCTTCTTGGATTTTAAAGATCTGTGTTGTACCTCTCCTTGTCTGCATTCCAAATTTAGTAGTTCCCATTGTATTAATTCAGCCAAATTATTCCTCACCATGCATAAGCATTTTACACAGAGGGAGGCGAAATGGTTCATGTTAGGCCACATAATAGGTTTTGGCAGAATTAAAATTGAGCTCATTAATTTTTGCCTTTTGACCCCTACTTTATGGAACAAGAGAGCTTGATGAACTGATTACGATTCTCTCTGTCCTTCCCCAGTTGAAACTAAAATTTTCATCTTGGGTCACATGTTAAGAGATGGTTATACTGTAAAAGTCTTCACTAATTGAGAACCTCTCTGTTGTGTGTGCAAGGTTCCTCTTGCGTTGCACACAAGCCACTGCCTTGTGTGTGTGTCTATATGCAGGATGTCGCTGCAAGCTCTGCTTTGCTATACGTGTATTGCTGCTCACTAGTTTTCCAGGTCTGCCAGATTTTGAAAATTGACCCTTTCTTCCTATGACAATCTCAGCATTTAATGAATTGTAATCCACTAAAATATTCAATCTATTATACCTGGATTGGCAAGTTACTCTTGAACGGATGACTGTTACTTGCAAGGGAATTCTCCCCTCCGATTCTTGGGTGAATGAAGCTGGCCTGGAAACTGTGTGCAGTTTTATTAAAGGTTTTCATTTACTTTCTCTTGTGCATATTAATTGGATCAATTTTAATTTTGTTATAAGCTTTTTCACTAAGGGTTTGAGAGACCTCTTCTAGTTTAGTCACATTTTAATGTTTCAGAGGGATGTCTGATTTTTTTTTTTTTTTAACTACTGACTCCATTTTTCCAAATTCATATATTGCCATTAAATGCAACCTAACAGCTTTTCTCCTTCGCGGTGTTCATCTTGTGGTTTTCCAACCCTTGTGGTACCTCTTTTGTATTAGTTCTTTGGCCATTGAAGTCTGTCAGTTTTCAAATGTTTTTTGTTTTGTTTTTAAAAGCTGGTATCTTTATGTGGGAGGTGGGGGTGAGGTTGAGATCAGGGCAGCTCTTAAAACTGGAGTAACTACTTCAGTTTTTCTCCCTATTGTAGATCATCTTTAGTACTGTTTTTGGTTTTGAGAACTTAAAATAAAAGTCTTCGGAACACTAAAAGAAATCCTTTACAAATCCTCTTTCCAAAGATTTGCTGTTATAAAAACAATATACTTTTTCAGAAATCAAAGGTTTTTTCTTTTATTTTATTTTAGATACTTCTAACTCTTTCCTGTATGTTGTCACCTACATTGTGGAGTGGTTATATATAGTGAAATGCTTATGAATGTGACTTTATTTTCTGATAATATTCAGGGTTTGAATATCGTTTGCGAGAATTATGCAAGGATTTACTGGGTCCAGTCCATTACTCAGCTGGAAGTCAGTGGGAATCAACAGTTATGGTAAGTCTTGATAATAGTTTAACAAAGAACAAGGAAGAGTTTCCCATGGAAATTACAGAACATGGAGAGACAATAGAATAGATAAAATATGATTAAACTTAGTGGCAAAAAAGCAATCACAAGTTCTTTTTGCTGACTCTGGAACCCTTTCCGTCCTCTGCTCTAATCTCATAAGTAGGCATCCTCCCATGGCACTTGTATTTATTTCATGTGAAACCATAGACAACTGCTTATTGCCACAATCTCAACTCTGGTGCTGTCTTGAGTATCACACAGATGGAGCAGAGTTGCATGGTCAGGTCTCCACATTCTTCAGACAGCAATTTTGAAATAGTGACATGCCAATTAAATGTCTTCCCTCCTCAGAGCATGTCTGGCATCTGTAACTGCAGAGGCTGCAGCAGCTTCATGAGTATATAAATGTAAAGACAGTTTTTATTCTGGGAGTCATGTAAGCAGAGTAAGAACATAAAATACACAGCTCTCTCCAGGCAGGAAAAAGGGCATGAATCCGAAACAGCTCTATGGAATATATTCATGATATCAAGTAGTACATTTTGAGGATGCTTTTGGGTTTTTTTCTGCAGGGTTTACGAAAGAGAGAACTATTGAAAGAGCTTCTCCCTGTTATTGGACAGAACCTTCGCTTCCAGAGGCTTTTCACAGAATATCAAGAGCAGCTAGACATCTTGAGAGACAAGTAGCATTTCCCCAGATCTCCCCTGCGGGGCCTGGTCCGAGAGAAACTGCTGAACAGCATTAACCAGAGACAGAAGAGGAGCGAGAGCCCGGTCAGTACGGACACTCCTGAAGAGAGCAGTGCCGTAAGCGTCCCAGATGCTTCAGGAGTGACCTGCTTTAGTTTTTAAAGAAGCTCGCAAGTGGATTTGTGAAAATGATGAGTGGATGAGCTAGACCGTTTCCCAAGTGAAACTTAACCGTCGAAGCTGTGGCCTCTGTTTCTATGGAAAGTCGTGGATATGTACTTCAGGGGGGTCCTTTTGGATCTGGATCTCATTTTAATATCAAAACTAGCTGAGAACTGTTTGTGGGGTTTCTTGGATGTCCTGTGAAAAGCACAGTACTTCAGAGTACACTGAACAGCATATTTAACCCTGTTTAGGGTTTTTTGCCTGAGGATTTATTGAGGCTCAACACTATATTAAATTAGATGAATGAGCCACATTAAAAGAAATTTCATAAATATTAAGGTATTATGCAGCCAATAGACTCTTTCCTGTGAATATAATAATAATAAGAGGCTGTTCTAACACATGGACTATTTTTGTACTAGAATTTGCTAACTTGTATTATGGAATTTTATTTGGCCTATAATCAGGCTATCTCTACAAAGTCATCTTGTAGGAAATTTAACTCTAATTACAGAAGCTATGTTTCAAAATAATTCTACCAAATTAACATGTCATCATCTGGTTTTTAATTTTTAAATGTTTGTAAAAGGCATTTGGGGGGGAGGGGGAGGGATACAATGGGGTGGCTCTTTTTGTAAGTACAAAAATAAATGAACATTGCATTGGTTTAAAAAACAAAAAGCAAAAACATGGTCTTGAGTTACTACAAAGGGCACAGGCATCTCCAGAAATGTCAACGCTGGCTGAGTCATGTTAACGTGTCTAGAAATAAATAATACCGTCTGGGTGATCTTTCTCTGGAAGCGTGATCAGACAAGTACTTGTGATCTCCCTAGAGCAGCGATGTTTTCTCTTGCAGCCACATCTCAGGTGAGGGATCAGGACTGTGTAGGAGTGCTCATTATCTCAGGCAACACAAAGCAAAATGAGCTCCCCTGACCACTGCCAAAAGTGGTCAGTGCTGCAACAAGAAAAGAGTTTCATGCTGTTATGGCCATGTTCTTTGTGTGGCATTTTGTAGTAGCATTGGTGCCCTGCCAGTAGTTCACTTTTGGAGTGGTTTTGGAATTACACTGGAACTAAATCAATCAACTTTTTTTTCTTTTCCCCAAGTATGCTTGGTGCTGGGAAAGAATTCATAGAATCATAGAATCTTTGAGTCAGAAGAGACCTTTCAAGGCCATCTAGTCCAACCCCGCTGCCATGAGCAGGGACATCTGCAACTCAAGCAGGTTGCTCAGAGCCCTGGCCAACCTGACCTTCAATGTTTCCAGGGATGGGGCATCTACCACCTCTCTGGGCAACCTATGCCAGTGTTTCACCACCCTCATTGTGAAAAACATCTTCCTTCTCTCTAGTCTAAATCTGCCAACTTTTAGTTTAAAACTGTTAACCCTTGTCCTATTGCCACAGGCCCTGCTAAAAAGTCTGTCCTCATCTTTCTTATAGGCCCCCTTTAAGTACTGGAAAGCTGCAATAAGGTGTCCCTGGAGCCTTCTCCAGGACTGAACAACCCCAACTCTCCCAGCCTGTTCTCATAGAAGAGGTGCTCCATCCCTCTGATAATTTTTGTGGCCCAACAAGTTTTATGTGTTCATTCTTTCCAGGACCTAACTATTCAAGTGTGCCACAGTTTATTGCCTTAGTTTGAGATGTTTTTGAGTAAGAAAATTAGTATTGAAACGAGTAAGTGTATTTCACTATTATACCCTTGCACAATGGTAGCTTCTCCTGTAAACTTCTATCAGAAGCAAACTATATCCTTTGCCCTCGTAAGGAATGTTCTTCAGCCAGGACAAGGACTAGCTTTTGGCCAAAGGGGACCCTCTTCAGAGAGGTGGTTCTGCAGTTATATGGTTGTCTGGATCCTAGAGGGAGGGATGTGTTCTTTAAGGAAACAAAACCCCACATTTGGAGGGTTTCGTTGCCTCCTGCATTCAACTGTGAGACCCGACAGACACAGGATTACACTTCGGTATGGCAGTCTCACGTGCACACTGACTGAAGTGTCCTGAAGAGCAAGAAAAACAACTGACTTCACAGCTATTCTTCAGTATGGCATCAGTGAGTTTTTAACAAGCAGTGGGGAATGTAGTGACAGCACAGCTTGATTCTGCATGTACCTGGTGGGGAAAGTGAAGGTGATTAGGAGAACCATCCAACTTCCCCTGACCTCTAGTGCAAAACGTTTAACAGTACTGTGACAACCAGTCCTGCTAGTGAATGATTCATATGCTGTTGCCAATTAGCCTGTACTCGTCAGAGCAGGCATTATATTCCTCATAGAATAGAATCATAAAATTATAGAATGTTTGGGTTGGAAGGGACCTTTAAAGGTCATCTAGTCCAACCCCCCTGCAATGACCAGGGGCATCTGTAACTAGGGCAGGTTGTGCTCATTTAGTGCTTATGTATGCAGGCAAACAACCCACTGAAATGATTAAAATAGGAGATCGACACCATGTTCTGGAGAAAAGGTGGGTCTGGTCCAAAACCTGGCACAGTCAGTGGGAGTCTGGCTATCAGCTTCCATGGATTTTGACTCTCAACTGTTCTGTGTAGGCAGATGCCAGGACAGGGGTTTAACGAGGAAAGAACAAATGAGCATGGATAGTTTTGGAGGTGTTTGATAAGTGAAAGCTCTGAGACGTGTGGCTGTTTCCTCTGTAAAAAGCAAGATGTTTGGATTCTGGCCATTCTCTGTTCAGCCTTGTGCTGTTCATACCAGTCTTGTAATGAATGCTGTTTAATAGCATTTAAATGTATAGTTTTAAAGGCGATTAGCTAAGCGAAAGTAAGTTCTTCTTTTTCATTAAGTCTTTGAAGAGACACTGAAATACTTTTTATCAAGAGCTGTGTCCATATTGGATACTATGTAGGTTCTTCTACCCATTTTTTTCTGAGGGCTTCTGTCACTGCCTGACAGACCAGGAATATTACGATTTTAAATTTCCATGCCACAAAATATATTTAAATTAACATGAATATTTTTCTTAAATTGGGTATTTTATAATTTTCCACTTATATTCAGCACCTTCTTTTTTCAGATGAGGGCTATGAAAACTCGTAGAATCCCAGAATCATTAAGGTTGGAAAAGACCTTTAAGATCATCAAGTCCAACCATCAAGCCGACACCAGCATGCCCACTAAACCACATCCCAAAGTGCCACTTCTTTTGAATACCTTTTTGTATTTTGTTTTTTGAATACATCCAGTGATGGTGATTCCACC
>NW_010523545.1:1300-14826 GCF_000687285.1 Phaethon lepturus | reverse complement strand
CCACCGTTTTCCCCTTTTCTTCCCTCTCTAAGGTCCGCAAGGCTCTGCGTAGCACGGAAGCGTACGAAAACTTCCTTCGCTGCCTGGTTATTTTCAACCAGGAGGTGATCTCCCGGGCTGAGCTCGTGCAGCTCGTGTCTCCATTCCTGGGGTAAGTGGAGCCCGTTCCCTTAGGCGAGGAGCTTCACCCGCCCGGCCCGTTTCCCTTGCGGAGCCGGGAGAGGAACGCTAACCTCGGTGGCTGTCCAGGGGAGCGCATCTCGCCCGGCGGCATGGCACGGAGGAGGAGAGACCCTGCCCTTTTCTATTCCTGACCCGAGAGGAGCCGTGTCTTGACGGGCAGGCAGCGTTCGAGAGCAGTGCTGGTGCTGCTCGCTGTGTTTCTTCCTTTTCCAGAAGAGCAAACGGAATTACTTAGCAGCCTGTTATTGCAGTCTCTTGCTCTGGGATGATGGATTATTTCGGTTGAGAAAAGATTGACTGTCCGGTTATGTAGGTCCCCGAAAAAAAGAGCGCTGATATAAACTCACTAAAATTTCCAAAGGGCAGCCGAATGCTGTCGTGAAGCCAAAAATGATAAGGAATACTATAATAGGTATAAATGGGAATTATGAATTCCCTAATCGCCAGTAGCGTACAGAACAACTCTGTATTAATCAGCTAAAACCAACCCGTATTCCTCTCCTCAAGTTTGGGCAGCAAGATTAACGTTCCCTCTTCCTGCCAGCTGAGGCTCTGGTTCCAAGGGAGAAGCAATAGCAACGCAGATGGGGTTCAGGACCCCGTTACACTAGCTGCTGTGCAAAGAAACTGCCCCAAGGAGCTTCCACTCGCTCCGTAGCTCCCCTGGAATTGGTCGTGAATCGGCAGGATGCTACCTTTAGCTAGGAAAGGTGAAATATTTGACCAAAAAATTCTGGATTTCTCCCATCTACTGTCCATGCTCCTAGCTATGGGGGGGAATATCTGGTTTTGGAAAGGTATAATGCAGGTTTTGTAGTCTGGAGTTGGGCGTTATCTTCTGTCATGTAATGAAAAAGCAATAAATGAGCAGCGATTCAATTAGAGCCAGTAACCGGTTCAGTCCCTCATATTGCTGGAGCTCTTTGCGTGAGATAAGAGGAGTCGAACAGATGCGGTATTTTAGACTAACAAATTCTCCGGAAGGCTTTTCTCCGCGAGCAGGCGAACGTGGGCCTTGCGGGCGGAGGCTTCTTCATCGTTCGTGCTGGTCTGTGTGGTCTGGGGAGGCAGCACTGGCTGAAGCAGCCGCTGAATCCCTTTGCCCACGTAGTTACTCAGTCGCCTTTCGGTTTCTTCTGGCTGCTTTTGGAGAGTGAAAGGTCTGGTTTAAGGTCAAGAGCATCGGCAGACGGTTTGGGAGACCCGGGTGTGACCCTGCCCCTGCAGGGAAAGCTTTGGCCGCTGCTCCTTGCTCGTGGCTTGTCTCGCGGGGGCTGGAGGATGTGTCGGTGCTTGCCTGGGTACCCCGGCAATACGGTATCCTGAGTAATCCCAAAGCACCGTGGTCGCACCGAGATCCACAGCCTGATCCACAAACGGCTCCTCGCTTCCCACTTGTTCAGGCTGTGTGGAAGTGGGATTGAGCAGAGAGGGTCCCCCCTGACCAGACTGATAATTCAGAGGGTCTTCTTGGGCACGGTCTGTCTGTAGCAATCGATTGTAGCCTCAGCGTCGCGGCTCCGCGCTGTTTGATTTCCGCTTGGCTAGTTTTTCACTTCATTCCTTTTATTTTTAGGAAATTCCCAGAATTGTTCACTTGGTTTAAAAACTTCCTGGGGTATAAAGAGTCTGTTCACATGGAGACGTACCCGAAGGAACGGGCTACCGAGGGGATTGCCATGGAGATAGACTATGCCTCCTGTAAAAGGCTGGGCTCCAGCTACCGAGCCTTACCCAAGAGCTACCAGCAACCCAAGTGCACGGGGCGGACTCCGCTGTGTAAGGAGGTAAGATGCCTCGGTCGGGAATTGCGTGCCGAGGAAGGCTATTCCCGGCCTTCTCGGAGGGATGGAGCAAGGGCGAGCGGAACAGAAGAACGCCACGGGGGAATTTATTTTCTCTCCCTGCGCTGTGCTGAAAAGGGTCCCGGGGGTGTCGGGGCACGTCCACTCTCGCTCTTTCCAAAACTGGGGACGGAGCTGGGGCCGGGCAGCTGCCTGGATTGGCGTAGCAGCCCGGCGCGGGATTGTCGTAGGACGTGTCGGAGCCCGAGGGGAGTGCTCCTGCAAACGGCTGGGTTGCGTCCAGAAGCTATTGCGCAGGGCGAGGCGTCGGTCTAGGAATGGGTTACGCCGGGAGTTGCGATACCCACGCGGCTTTGATGGTTGGCATCAGCTCTTCCCCGGTGACGCCTGTGAAAGGGTTGCGTGAAGCGTTGGGAAGCAGCTGGGAAAAAACCTCACCAGAGAGTTGTCACGTTTCGCTACTTAAATAAAACGTAAGGGTGTTGGATCCGTATGACGTTTGACACGGTATAACGTGTGTGAAAAGAACGGTAAGATCACAAGCTTAAAAACTCCCAAGTAGGAAACGGCAGATTAGTTTTCTGTACGGTCTCAACGTGATCTCGGGGATCTTTTACAAGGTAGTATGTCATGCAAAATTACGGCCCCCTTTTTCAGCGAATTCCCGCCTAGTCTGCTTTCAGAGTTGTCTCTAGTCCAACTTTAAAAGAAAAACCACGTTTTCTGTAGACAGATTCTCCCACGTAACCCTCGCATGCTTTTTTCTTTCCACCTGAAATGCTAAGAAGACCTCTTGTCTCCAGAAAAAGGTGCGTTGCTTTGGGAAATCGGCTCCCTACAGGGTGCCAGCCTTCTTGTTCAAGAGTCAAAGCTGGTCTCCCAACAAAGTCCTGCAGGATCAGGTGTGCTCACTGAGTCCTTAATGCGTTGTAATGACCTTTTGATCAAAGCGGGAACCGTACTGGCTGGTCCTGTTCCTTCACTGGTGTTGGGAGGTAATGAGGCGAGCGGGCAGGACTCTTGCTGAAGGCCAGTTAATAAACATGCCGCTCAGGAGCATTCGTTAGAGGTGGGGAGAGCCCCAGAAATCCCTCCCCTGGGTGACTGCAGTCAGCGGTGGCACCCGCAACAAAGAGCGAGGAGATTGCCGTTTGGGAACGTCACGCTTTTTTGTGCCCTCGCGCTCCGTGAGAGAGGAGGAGGAGGAGTGTGGGTGACCGAGCCACGCACGTAGCGGCAGTGATAAGCGTTCAGCCGGAGTGGTGGCAAGATAGCAGGAACGACCTGGGCAAGAGGCAATGGTTAAGTTTTTTAATCGGAGTCCTGACGTGTCTTTCAAAAGCGTCTTGTGTGATGCAGTTACGAACTCTTCTTCCTGTGAGAATCTAATGACTCAGTTCAGGCTTTAGGTTTATGAAAGCTGAGCCTGACTTTCACAAGACTGCCTGCCAAAATCCGTTTTTTTTTTTTGCCTTTAACATCTTTGAGTTTTATTGGGATTTGGGGTTTTTTTTTTAATGTTCTGTTCCTGTTTCGGAGGGGGTGAAAGCTGCAGGTGCTCAGCTGCTTTGTCAGGAAAGGTGTTGCTGGGGTATGGATTTATATTCCCAATTAGCCTTGTTTGGAGGTAGAAACCACGCACTGACAGTCATGTCTGACGTGATGACCACCCAGTGTTGTCGATGGTGAATCACACACATGATGCACCAGCTGGTTGCAGTTGACTAATCTGAAGTAACGGGGAAAACTCCTCTCACCTTTTATTTTTTCTCTTCCCTTGCAAGTGTTTTCTCACAGCTCCAGCTAATGCAATTTTCAGACCGCCTGGACGTTTCGGTTCTGGCTGTTTGGGGTTGCCCCCCGAATGCTGGATTAGGAAGGGGCACGCAATTTTTGCCACTGGGGAGTTACATCCTTCCAGGAGAAGACGAGGCTCAGAGTGTGACCCCCCCTTGAAGACTGACCGTGACTCTTGTCTCCCCCAAAGGTTTTGAATGACACCTGGGTCTCCTTCCCGTCCTGGTCCGAAGACTCCACATTCGTGAGCTCCAAGAAGACGCAATACGAAGAGCACATCTACAGGTGCGAGGATGAGCGTTTCGAGGTAAATTGTTTTTCCTTGATTCATGCCTCGGAAAGTTTGGGGTTCTGTGAACGGTTAATGATCTTGCTATAATTATGCCTTTAATATTACTGCTTAGGCTCTGTTTTTATTTTGTGTCTGTCGCCTGTTTTTTGCATGAAAGCTTGTGTTCTCTTAATGCAAGAAGCAGCGGCTGCATAACCACCTCTCGCTCCAAGCTGCCACCCCTGCCCCTCACTCTCTGTACAGAGCAATTCGTCCACACCGCCCCAGATGAAATTGTTCAACGGCCAGCACGTAACCGATGCATCTCTTCTGTTCTCACTGCCCACGTAGCGCAAGAGAACATGCATTCCCCTGTAATAATCTGAAAAGCGAGCCGTTCGGGATGTTAAATGATTGACATCTTGACTTGAAATGGAAGTTAGCTTGGCAATTACCTGAGTACGCTCAGATTCGGCACGTCCTTTTGTAGAGTAACTGTCAATTGTGCTCTATTCCCAAGTGGAAAATGTAATTTCCTAACAGTATCGTTCTGGTCGCCTTTAAATTCTTATGCGGTATTATCTAGGTAGCGGGTGAAATATAATTGGATTATTTTAGAGCAGCTGAACACGGAAACCACTGCTCGAGAACATCTTGTTAAACATGCACGGCTTCTTGTTTCGTGTCACTTAAATGTTAGCCTCTGTGAAGTATCATGTTTTATCTGTTCAACGATGGCTCATGCACCGTTTGCTTCAGCTGGATGTTGTCTTGGAGACCAACCTGGCGACGATCCGCGTCCTTGAGGCAATCCAAAAGAAACTCTCGCGCCTGTCTGCCGAGGAGCAGGCCAAATTCCGGCTGGACAACACTCTGGGTGGCACTTCGGAGGTGATCCACCGCAAGGCTCTCCAGAGGATATATGCTGACAAGGCAGCCGACATCATCGATGGACTTCGGAAGAACCCATCCGTGGCTGTTCCCATTGTACTGAAAAGGTACTGACTGCTCTAGCACCCTGCCCCGGGGGCTTTACCGAAGGATAACGCGCCCTACGTGATCCAGACTTATGTAAAACAGCTAATTTCTGCCCCTAAAGGGTGTGAGCTCCACGAGGCTGTAATTTAAGAAGCGCATTTTATCTTCTGCTCAGTTGCTCTGATTCATAATAATCGCCTAGAAAGAGCGAACTACCCTTCTGAAACAAAAACCTGACCAGCTCAGCTGGAGGGATGTAGAGCTTTTGTTGTCCCCTCTTAAACCTTATTTCTTCCCCGGTGTCAGCGTTGTGTGTAAGCTGAGGAAACACTATTGTGTGGCTTGATCCAGGACTAAATTTGATCCCTTTCCAAATCCCGCGGCTGTACGTGACCGCGGGCTCAGGTTGCGGTGGCTGCGTTACCCTCGGGTCCCCAGTCCGGTTTCTGTCGTCAGCCTCTCCTTCCTCGGTCAAGAAAAGCGAGTGGGTACCGCAGCTCCCTGGGGAGCTTGAGGAGACGTGCGAGGAGGAGGTACTTCTCCCCCAGGCGCTTCTCGCCTCCGTGGGGTTGTCGCTCCTCTGTCTCGGGGCTCGGGGCTGGGGCTCACAGCCTTACCCAGGACACCTGCAAGGTCACAGCTTCCCCACCCTGCTGCCGGCTCTCGAGCTGCTTGAGAGACCGCGTCCAGCTTCAGGAGCCCGTTCCCAGGAGGCTCAGGCTGCTGCAAGGCGATAACTTTTGTTAATCATCCAAACTTAAGCTATTCCTTTTCCGCAGCGGGAGCTACCCGCATTTCTGGGCATTTCTGCGCGAGCTGGGCCAGCTCTCGTGGCTCTCCTGTCCCTTCAGCCCCGCTCCTTGCCGCGGGCAGTGGGGCCAGAGGGATGCCAAACTCCAGCTGTCCTGGTGTGCCACGGGGGGAAGCCCCTTTGTTCCTGTTACTCGGACACGGGAGAAGTCCAGAGGGGTTTATTCAGAAGAGTGCGTGCAGGGTGCCCCTTCTGTACAGCTCCCTTCTGTGGGACAGCTTTCGTCTGTGCCCCTTTCTGAAGGAGTTCAGCTCTTCTCGACGCTGGCCAGGAACCACGGGTGTAGATTTTCCTTATATGCTGAGAGAGGGACCTTTATGTCTCTTAGCTCACCCTTGTTTTCTTGATCCAAGGTTAAAGATGAAAGAAGAAGAGTGGCGAGAAGCCCAGAGAGGATTTAATAAAGTCTGGCGAGAGCAGAATGAGAAGTATTACCTGAAATCCTTGGACCACCAGGGCATCAACTTCAAGCAGAATGATACCAAGGTCCTGAGGTCAAAGAGTCTCCTCAATGAGATTGAGAGCATCTACGACGAGGTGAGATGGTCACCAAGAGTTTCCTTCCCTCGAGCTTGTGTAGTTTGCCAGTGCAGTTTCAGCTCCTCTTCCTCACCGTTCGATGAGGGAGCAAGCCTGCGCCGCTGGCAGAGCTTTCTGAAGGCTCTTGGGTGCAGAGCGGTGTTTGGGACTAATTTTTGTGCTGTGTTTCTCATTTGTAGAGGCAAGAGCAGGCTTCGGAAGACAATGCTGGAGTCCCCACAGGCCCACACCTATCACTAGCCTATGAAGACAAGCAGATCCTGGAGGATGCTGCCTCTCTCATCATCCACCACGTGAAGAGGCAGACGGGAATCCAGAAAGAGGACAAGTACAAAATCAAGCAGATCATGTATCACTTCATTCCAGACCTGCTGTTTGCTCAGCGAGGCGAACTCTCGGATGTGGAAGAGGAGGAAGAAGAGGAAATGGATGTGGACGAAGCTACTGGGGCTGCAAAAAAGCACAACGGTGTTGGGGGCAGTCCTCCCAAAACCAAGCTGATGTTCAACAACACGACGGCCCAGAAGCTGCGGGGCATGGATGAGGTCTACAACCTCTTCTACGTGAACAGCAACTGGTACATATTCATGCGGCTGCATCAGATCCTGTGCTTGCGGCTGCTGAGGATCTGCACCCAGGCCGAGCGGCAGATCGAAGAGGAGACGCGGGAAAGGGAGTGGGAGAGGGAAGTGCTGGGCATAAAGCGAGACAAGAGCGACAGTCCTGCCATCCAGCTGCGACTGAAGGAGCCTAGTGAGTGACTTCTGGGGGGAGGCTGGGGAAGAAGGACGCTTCTGTTCGTAGCGTGTTGACTGGGCTTACTTGGTGTCTTCAGGCACGTTACAGTGGTGACTCTTTTTAAAACGGGAGGATCTCTCTCTCTTACTATCACTGGGCAGCACCGAATTGAGGGAGGAGATGAGGAGGAGTGGGGTACCTGGGCCTCGAATAGCGGAATGGTAATATGCAGCAGTTATTTCATAAGAGCTTTCATTTTACACTTGCTTATCTAAAGTACCGCCGAGTTCCCTAACTAGAAGCTTTTTTAAGAGCGTTTCAGAAATAAAGGCCTCATGGAGGAAGGCTAGAGCTGGAAAGCAGGAGATAATGAAGGTGCCGGTGGCCTTCAAAGGACTCATTTAAATGTCTATAAAAGACAAACTTAAGTCTATTCCAGGAACTCTTCAGCTTGACTGGGTGGTCTGAGGGCCAAAACTCAAAGCAGCCCTTCCTGGGGGTGGTGTGTTCATCTCTCCCATTCTCTCTTCTTGCAGTGGACATCGACGTTGAGGATTATTACCCGGCCTTCCTGGACATGGTGCGCAATCTCCTGGATGGGAACATGGACTCGTCGCAGTACGAGGACTCCTTGCGCGAAATGTTCACCATTCACGCCTACATCGCCTTTACCATGGACAAGCTGATCCAGAGCATCGTCCGACAGGTCACCGCCGGCGAAGGCTGGAGGGTGGATGGTCTGGGGGTAGAGAAAGTAGCTGGGTGGTTTGCTGCGGTGAGAGCCCAGGCTCCCACCGGAGGGGGAGCGTTGTATGCCTAAATGAGGAATTTCAGGGGTAAGCAGGTAAATTCTGGGTGTAAATTCTAACCCAGCTCTAAGACTGATGTAGGGAGATGTGATAAAAGGTAATTTCTGCTGTATTTAGATCGTTGAGAATATCATCTCTGTGCGTATAGAGTTCTCCCTTTGTTTTCCAGAAGTTTTAGGATCTAAGTATTCAACCTCAAAAGCATCTCCAGAGCTCATCTTGCTTTAACCTTGAAAAAGAATGGGATGGCATTTAAATAATTTCTTCCCTTTTCACCAGTGCTGTAGGAGCAGCGCATGCCTTTTCTAAAAAGCTTTGGCTGTTTGAGTAGCTCATTTTGGCTGTTATACTCTAGTCCTTTTATTGGGCTGGTTGGAAGAACGTGTGACCAAGGGAAAGATTCTTCATGTGCCTTTTTGTAGCGTAAAGAACAAAAACAGACAGAGGGGGCTGGGAGTGGAATGGCTTGAAAGACCTTTCCTCTTTCAGAAGGGTAGAGCTGCTTTTCAGAAGCTCTGTACTTCAGCCCGGAGATTAACTGAATTCAAGAGACGGTCGTGTGGCTTTTGATTTTTAAACTTGTACAAAATAAGGATTTGATGCCAAATCTCCCACCCCTCTCCTCAGACACAGCAGCAGCCCCTTGCCGTGGGGGGGATATACTATGTCACGGTGCCCTAGCCTTTCCTCCCCTGCTGCTGATCAGGATGTTCCCTGCCTGTAGTTTTGCTCTGAGTAGCTGTATTTTGCCACCTGCTAATTTTTTTTTAAACATACTGTGGCTTTTTACATAGCTGCAGAGATCATCTGCAACTGGAAGAAGCTCCTAAAAAAATGTAGCTTTAAACTCGTGCTTTATCGATCCATTTTATTTTTTTTTTCCCTCTTAAACCCCGCGCTACATCTTTATATCTTTCTATTCTGTGCTGATGGGCGTGTAGCAGACTCCCTGACAAACACCTTCCCCGCGCTGCTTCTTTTTTGCAGCTCCAGCACATAGTGAGCGACGAGATCTGCGTGCAGGTCACAGACCTCTACCTGTCGGAGAACAGCAACGGGGCGACGGGAGGTCTTCTCGCTTCCCAGTCTTCCCGTACTCTTCTGGAGGCCGCGTACCAGCGCAAAGCCGAGCAGCTCATGTCGGAGGAGAACTGTTTCAAGGTAAAGCCGGGCTGTGAACCGCGCCGTCAAAGCAACAAGCAGCGAGGGGGATGCCTTTTAAGAAGGGAGAGGCACCAGTCCTTTAAAAAAGGAGCCTTGTTTAGGCGCCCCAAGACCCCTGAGGCCTTTCTGCAGCTCTGAAACTTGAAAGGTTTGGTGGCAAGTCCCCAGCTTTTGGCACGTAGGTTAATGCTTCTGTAAGGGCTCCTTGGAAACGAGGTTTCAAGCAGAAATACATTTCCTGGAGCAGCAATGAGTACCCCTTGTGCTTCACAACAACTTCGGGCTGTGTCGTATTGACTGCTTCGCCGTCACCGGTTTCAATTTGTGAGCTCAAACTCTCCCATTTCTCCTGCGCCTCAGCCTTTGTCAGCTGCGGGGAGCTCTGCTAATACCGACTGGGCGTTAAATCATTGCAGGCTGCATCGTCGCTAAAGCGAGCTGGTGCCTGAGAGGGGGCAAGCGGTCGTCAGCCCCTTTCTGAGCGAGTAAAGTGCTTTGGATAAAAGCCCGGGTGTACGATTGCTCTTCCTTTGCCTTCAAACTGATTGTTGGGGGCTCGAGAAGGACCCGCACCGCTCCAGAAACTAACAACCAAAAGAAAGATTTTTTTTTTTGTTGTTGTTGTTTGTTTTCAAAAAGCTCTACAATTTTTCTGTTCCGCAAAGATTGTGCGGTTTGGCTAGTGTTTTCCCTGTGCTGTCAGGCGTGCGGGAAGCATTTTTTTTTCCCTTAGAACTATGCCAACTTACCTCGTTCTCCCTTTGCCCCAGTGAGAAGTGGAGGTTTTTTCTATTTGAAGCCTCTTACTGAAGTCCCCTTCTGCCTTTTCTTTATAGCTGATGTTCATTCAGAGCAGAGGTCAAGTTCAGTTAACCATTGAACTGCTGGACACAGAAGAGGAGAACTCTGACGACCCTGTAGAAGCAGAGGTAAGAGCAGCTTGTCCAGAGAACTGTGATGGTCAAGCGTGCACTGAACGAGAGTGTCCAGTTGACTGTTGTCGTGGCCCGTTAGCACAAGCTAAAGAAACGGCAAGGGCACGCCGTAAAGCTTTCAGCGATGCAAGCAGGCAAATCCTTCTTGGTTTATTTTGTGTTGGAAAACCCTCAAAACCGTATAGAGAAACGTCGTGCCTGCCTTTTGGGGGATAAGATGCACGGAGCCTTCAAAAGCAACCTTGTGTTCATCCGTGTGACTTCCAGCTTAGCCTCCTTAACCGATCCCATGTTGTTTGGTGGGAAGCGGTGGCTGACCTGTGCTCTGTGCTCGCTTCCAGCGCTGGTCGGACTACGTGGAGCGGTACGTCAACTCCGATTCTACCTCCCCCGAGCTCCGGGAGCACCTGGCCCAGAAACCGGTCTTCTTGCCGAGGTGAGTGGCCAGGCTGTCACAGTGCTGGGCGCTCGGTCTCTTGATGCAACGACAGAAGCCGTCACCTTGGCGGTGTGGTGTAGAGTCATCCTAAAAGTCTGTGGGTCCGCTCCAAGCTCCTGCTGTCTGGTGACCGAGAGATGGCATGGTCCACGGGTGGGGGAGAGGGTGAGTTGCCAGGTTCTGGTGAGAACGACCGGGTGACCCGCCAAACGGGTTTTTTTGACAGTCCTGCCTTGGCTTACCATAACACCTCTACCTGAAAACGGTGGGTGCCGTGTCAGGGCTTTTCATGAGCAGGGAGCTGATTGCACAATATTTCCGTGATTTCAGAAGGTAAAATATTTCTGTGATTTTCAGAAGATAAACCCAGTGGGCTGACTTGATGCAGGGAGCTGAGCCTGAATGACTGCAGCAGGCAGTCGTGCTCCAAGCTGCTTGCCAGGCTTTTGAGGGGCCAGCACAGATCCACCGGCTCACCACCTCCAGAGGGTGGGCACTAATTCCAAGCGGGGTTCTCTGGTTTGCAGGAATCTGAGGCGGATCCGTAAGTGTCAGCGTGGTCGGGAGCAGCAGGAGAAGGAAGGGAAGGAGGGAAACAGTAAGAAGTCCATGGAGAACGTGGAGAGCTTGGACAAGCTGGAGTGTAAATTCAAACTGAACTCCTATAAGATGGTGTACGTGATCAAATCGGAGGATTACATGTACAGGAGGACCGCTCTGCTGCGAGCTCAGCAGGTAGGAGCGAGCGGAAGGACTGGGGTGGGCCGCTGGTGTTTCCCAGGACCCCCCGCTCCCAAAGGTCAGGTGGGGAGAGTCAGATGAAATGTCCTTGGGGATCCTGATGGGTAACGTTCAGCACTCTTCGTGGATGCTGTTTTGTCCTCCCAAGACACTAAAGATCTTCTGAATGTTCCTAAGGTGTAGTCTTTGCTTCTTCCACCTAGCTCTCATCGTCCTCCCACCTCTCCTCCCTTCTCTCCAGAGAGTTTTATTATGGTAGGACAGTGGTGTCGACCGTAAGCTCTCAAATTTCTCCCAGGAGATACTTCCCATGGGTGGTGTTCCCCCCGTTTTAGGGAAGACCTGTCTTCTGCATGTTCTTGTGGTGAAAATGTGAGAGTGCCTGCTCTTCCCGGGCTCCCCCAAAGAGGAATCCGAGTACAGAGCACCAAATGCCTTCCGTCCCCTTGGATCCCTCCGGGTACCATCCCCTCATTGTTTCCTGACCCCACCGTCTAAGTTACTCAAATTTGCTTTTGCTTCTCTGTGCCAAAAGTAACTGTTGGGGCAAGGGAAGGAGGAGGAGGTGACTGGGATAGGTGGGGAGGAGAGATGCAGGAGGGGAAGCAAGTGTTGGCTCTCCAGCTGTTCTTGAGCTCTGAGGATTGGGGTGTATTCAAGATGGAAACCACCTGTGACTCCAGGTGAGCCAAATTCCAGAGGATTTGCTTGGAGAAAGCTGGTTTGGTCTCCTGAGCGCTTTGACGCTCAGTGACTTTTCTCATCCCGTGGGAATATTTCCATGCAATAGAGAAAACCAGGGAGCTTCAACAGCAAACTCCAGTTCTAGTCTGGCTCTTTAGACTTGAGGTTTGAAAGACTTTGCTATAATTTCATTATAATCTATCTGAAGCACAATGTCAAGCGGAGTGCCATCGCTTAGAATGTAAAAGAAAGGGAAACCCACCAGATTCAGGCAAAAGATACTGAGTTAAGCAACGGGAAGCAGAGGTACCCGAGAGAGGCTCTGTCAGCAGTAGTCTCTTCTGTAGCTGCAGAGATTGTTTTCAGGCTATTAAATTATTTGGCTTTCTGAGCAAACTACTGAGCACTGAGAAAATTCACTGGGAGATGAGGGAATGGGAGAGGTGCGCACCGCTGCCTGCCTAGTAAATCATCCTTCACAGCTCCGTTTTGGTCCCGTATTTGGGCTTATAAAACAACTACTTACCATCTGTTTCTTGCTGATGAAATACAAATAATGGGTTTATTTCACTAGTTGTAAAGTAATTTTGTTAAACTTGCATTCACGTCAGATGAGAGTGTTTTATTTCAGCGGTGACGCTTTGAAATGGCGATACTGAGGATTTTGATTGAATTCCATCTATCCCATTCAGCTGGCACAAACCTCAAGGAAAAGGAATCTCATAAATTCTCTTCTACCCAGAGAATCTGAACATAAGTCAAATTACTGAACTGTTAAATAGATAGCGTGCAGCGCAGCCCCTCGGTTACCTAAGTACACCGAAGGAGCTCCAGAAGCTACGTTGAACCACAAATCTCTTGGATTTAACAGTGAACACGGAGAAGCAGTCAGTCTTTGGGAGAAGAACAAAACAAATAATAAAATACATAAGTTTTAATCATGAGGTTTAATTACGTTTGCTGCTTTCAATTATGACTGTACTCATGGCTTTCAAGCCATGGCTTTAAACCATCTGTCCTGGATTTTACATTCCTTAAGCAGATGCTCATACTCAAAAATGCGTGCAGTTTTTCCTCAGACCTGACCCGGTTCTTAATTTTCCGTAGCGGTTGGGTCCCCCCACATGTGTACTGCATGCTGAGCGTGCTCTCTCCTGGGACCGTGCCCCTCCGTAGGGGCTGGAGGCAGACCCCGAGGGCTGGGGACAGCAGGGCTTGCCTGGGGGGGGGTCTAACTTGGCTTCTGGCCGCGTGAGGAGGAGGAGGCAGCATCTTTTGGGCAATGCAGAAGGGGTTCCATGCCGGGCGGATACGTTCTGTGTCCCCAGCCTGAGAGCCGCTGTATTAAACAGAGAGCGTAAACCTGTTGGTACTTCTGAGTTCGTTTTGCCACCGCCTTTGCCTCGGAGGGGAGAGCCGGGGGCCTTCATCAGAGCTCTTCCTCCGTCGTTAGCAAGGGCCGGTGCCTGCACCGCAAGTCGGTCCCCTCGGCTGTGTCGAGCAGGCGAGCTTTGCGTAACGCTGCGGTTTGGGGGCCGAAGCCGCCTGGTTTTTCTAACACCCCTTCCTGTTTCTGCAGTCCCACGAAAGAGTGAGCAAGCGGCTGCACCAGCGGGTCCAAGGCCGGGGGG
>NW_010523545.1:0-1251 GCF_000687285.1 Phaethon lepturus | reverse complement strand
CAGCCGAGACAAACAAGTGGCTAATGGGTGAAGGGTTGGAGGGCTTGGTGCCCTGCACCACCACCTGTGACACAGAGACCCTGCACTTTGTGAGCATTAACAAGTACCGCGTCAAATACGGCACGATATTCAAGACGCCATAAAGCTCCCCCGGGGCGAGGGAAGAGCCCGGGAGATGTGTGTGTGTGTGTGCGCGCATCGAGGAGAGGAGGAAGATGCCTTTCTCCCCTCACCGTGATTCTCCGTAACATGGCCACTTGACTAGTGCGTGGCTGGTACAAGCTGTCACCAGCGGGATTCCCTGGAGGGACGCGGATCTCCGCCGGCGCCCGCTGGGACCGCCGGCCCTTCGCCTTCGGCACGCGTCCCCGGAGGGCGGGAAGGACCCTTCTCTGAACTGAGCCATCCCAGAGAAACACGACGAGCTCGTACACACCAGCAGTGCTGAGGTTTTGACTCCCCGGAGGCCCTGAGCGGCGCGGGAAGAGAACCGGAGGCTCTCCACGACCGGACCGCTTGGATGTGTCCCGAAATCCCCAGGTGCCTGTCGCGACCGGATTCTCCTCCCTTTCACGCTGTCCTGCGCGGGGCCGTGGGGCAGCCCCATGCCACCTCACGGAGCGGGCCCTGGGTTCCTCCCGCCTCCCTCTCCTCCCTCCCAGGCTGGACTCACCCCGTGCAGATCGGTCTGTCCTTTCTAGTGCCAGTGGAACTGTTTCTTTTAATTTGTTTCGTTTCGTTTTGTTTTGTACCTGCTTGTTTACTAGTCTCTCCTAGTGCCATGCACCAGCTTTTCACACACATGTATGTACACACACACAACAGAGAACAACACGATTTTAACATGTTCCCTTCCTTTTTTGTAAATAAATGTACAAATTGTCAATTTTTTTTTTTTTTTTTTTTTTTTTTTGTTTTGTTTTGGTTTGGTTTTTTAATTGAAGGAAGTATGCTTGATGTGCTAGCATAACTGTACTAGCTTCTTGTGTACCATAGTACCAGGTGGCTTGAGAATTAGTACCTACAGACAGACCGATGGAGACATTTATTACACTTTTTACCAAAGGGAGTTATCATTGTAGTGCTTTTGTGTGGGAAAACTCTTTTTTCCTTTTTTTTTTTTTTTTTTGGTAAATAAAAACAATGTCTTTGTTCTTAACTGGAGGAAGATGCTCGCTCACCCACAGCCCTGTTCCTGGTCTGAAAGGCACCGTGCAGCATGCAGTTTTTGGGGTGGGGAAGGGGGGCGGC
>NW_010523544.1:2175-2474 GCF_000687285.1 Phaethon lepturus | reverse complement strand
CTCTGAAACCGCCTCTTCTCCTTCCCCACCGCGGCAGCCACGAGCACGCTGGTGCTTGTGCGCGTCCTGGGTGGGCAGCTGGCTGCACGGCACGGGGGACACGGACAGTGCAGCCCGGCCACGGGGTCTACACAGAGCAGGGGCCTTTGGTTATAAGGATTTGGCCCATTTCACTATTCTGTTTTCTGCTAAAAGACACTGAGGGGGTTTTCAGGAAGTAACGGGAATGTGGCATGGCGTTCTGGAAGAGGAGAGCTGCAGAAGGCAGAGGAGACAGAGCCGGCCCTGAGACTCAGGTT
>NW_010523544.1:0-2048 GCF_000687285.1 Phaethon lepturus | reverse complement strand
GCCATGGCCTTCAAGAGGATCTCCAAGCCAAGAGCTCAGTACACTGGAAGGAGCTCCACGAAATTCAATTGAGGGCAGGCTTCTGCGCCGAAATGCATTTTCCGTCTATGCTGTCTCACCGCCGTTCGCTTGCTGAAGCTGTCTGCTGTACAGTTCTAGAAATTAAAATTCAATGCTTTCCCCATTTAGCAGAAAAGTGCTTGGCATTTTAAAATGTTATTCTTGAAAGTTCAGTTGCAGGCATGCTTTGTCCTTTACCCAGTTTGATTGAAGTTTAAAGATTCTGAATTAAGCCAGCTTTGGCATCCGCTTCTCAAAACAAAAAGGAAGAGACAGTGAGAAAGAAGCTGGAAAATGCGTTTGATGCCAAAACCCAGTGCTTTTTCCTGCTCCCACGGGGCTGCCGCGGAGGGCTGTGGTTGTTTCCCGGGCACAGCCGCCGCGCACACCGCACACCACAGCTCTGCGGGTGTTTCCGCCGGTGAGCAGAGCTCTCGAGACTGACCTTTAGGAAACACGGTGTATTCGTGAGGGCACGTGCTGCTAGGTACCCCATGGAAGACGCATGTCCAGACATTTAAGACCATAAAAGGGTCTTAAAAAAAGCAACCGATGAGTTTTTCAAAACTGATGAGAAAACAAGGGATGCGGCCATCATACGCGACTGCCCAGTTATCCACAGGCACAGCAGCATGCGACCGAGACGGCATTTCCCAGTGCTCCCTGTGCCGGTGTCTGTGCTCACAAACTGCCGCGTGTTTTAGAGCTCGAGGGGATGGCCCCTGGTGCAAGCATCACCATCCGTCTGTCCGTCCGTCTGTCCCTGGCACAGCAGAGACCAGTCCCTGGGGCCTCCTGGTGCTGCTGGAGCTATCCCCAAGCCGCCGGTGAAGGCGGTGGAGGGTTGCACGTAAATTGGGATTCTCTGCTGCCTTCAGCAGAGTCGTTTTGTTCCAATCTTAGAGGCTGCCCTTTCTCTCCTCAATTCTCCTTTTATTACCTAATTCACATTTTTGGAAAATTTTCTACAGGACCCTGACGTGTGGGTCCAGGGCTCCTGTTCCAAGGCAAAGTAAAATTGATTAAGCTCAGTCCTTCTTGGAAGGACCGTGAGGGAACAAAACTCTTCCCCTTTAATACCAGCACCTGTACCAGCCCCAGCTTTTCTAGGAAGCATTTGGAAGGGGCCTGAAAGAACGAAAAGGGCGAGGAGACAAAGGGAAGAGAGCACAGGGTGAGGGAGGCTGAGAGGTGGGATATAAAGCCTCCAGAGACGGAGCTCAAGGATGTGATCTCGAATAACAAGGATTTCAGAACAGGGCAAGCCCAGCGCAGAGGTATCACAGGAGGGAGGAGGGTGGAGATCGGGGTGTGGGACTTCTCAGCAACAGGGCATCCCGTAAGGCAACAGCGCGACTTCCCAGACACACACGCCAAAGATCAGGCAGCTGCCTTCCCTTCTGGCACAGGAGCGGCCCCGAGGCTCGCCCCAAAGCTGCAGTGCCTGGAGGACGTGTCAGTGCGGACGGCTGCAGGGGCGAGCGGTGGAGAGGCAACCGAGGGGTCTGGGTGCTCCCCCCGGGCAGAGGGATGGCTGAGCTGGTGTCAAATGAACGTTGGGAAGGAGGTGGATCTGGATCCTTTAGGGAGTTGGAGCACGACACTGAAAGACCAGTACCTAAGTTTTCTGCGATCCTTTTCTTGCTCATCTCCGTGGCCTCTTGTCGGAGCTGCAGAGCGTGCTGGGCGATCTCCTCGCTCGCCACGTTGGAGGTCATGATGAAGATGGCATCCTTCCGGTCAATGGTTTTCCCCTTCCCATCCGTCAGCCTGCCCTGCAGCAACACCGAGACAACACAAGCGGCGTGAGCGGGTGCCACAGGACGTTGCCAAAACACGAGGCAAAAGGACACGGGTCCCGTTCTCCCCCCGCCCCCCGAGCGGATTTGTTTCTGAAGGGATGCCCAAGGGTCCAGGCGGGGAGGAGGCAGGGCCGAGCTGCAGGGGCTGAAGTCCCCACCTCGCCGAGGAAGGCAGCGACTCGCCCC
>NW_010523543.1:0-5988 GCF_000687285.1 Phaethon lepturus | reverse complement strand
CGCGACGCGGGACTCAGGAACGCCGTGCCGGCTGCCGCAAATAACGTGCGCTGCAGCCGCACGCGCTTCCCGTGAAACTCAGGGTCGGAATCGCACCGCACGCAGACAGCAGAAGCTCCTGCTAGTCCACGTTACAGCTCCGCGAGATAATTTACATTTCTTTAAATTTAATTTCACAGATTTATGTTTACCTTATTTAAAGAACCAAACCTACACCGCGTCCGTGATGTTTATTTAAAAATGTAGATTTAATTTCTTTTTTGTAATGCTGAATTTAACAACTTGATCTCTTCTAAGACTCTGAAAGTCTTCCAGATGATGTGTTTGAGATGGCACAGAAACGCTGGACTGAATTTAAGAGACGTACGGCTGCAGTTTACACAGATGGGGCTACGATGAGTATAAATTACACTATTACGCCTCTGCGTTTGGCCTGCTGGGTAATAACCTGAAGAGATTATTAAACAGTGCAAAGCAAGGGGCTGGCGAAAGGTGAGCTAAAACAGTGGGAAAACAGATTTAAGAGAAGAAAAAGCAGAGTTTTTACACTAGGCTTGATGAACCTCTCGCACGCCTTCATGCTAATTCATTTGCTGATTTATTTTTCTTTATTGAAGGAGAACAACCTTTCCCACCCTGCCTGCTGAAATTTATACTGTTTCTGTTAAGCTTTCCTCTGCAATTTTGTCTGTACAGGTTTTTTCTGCTTTCACAGGAATGCAGATCATCCCACCCCTTCTAATACCTAATCTGGTAACTTCTAATACCTCCCTCGGTCCCTGGAACTATTGCCTCTTCTTACCCCAGAGAATTAGAAAATAGGTATTGACAAATTCTTACTTTCTGAAGAAACGCTGTAATTTAAAAAAAAAAAAATCCTCCTGTGTTTGCTTGTAGAAATAGTTTACATATGGAGAGGAAGAGGCATTCAAGCACATCTCCTGACCTCCTGCGTATATTCTTTGACAGAAAGCGCGGTTTGGACAGTGAGAGCAGGAGGCACATCCAACGCCACTGCGCCCCACCGCTCCGGCGGATTAAGGCAGGGCATTCGACACAGTCTACAAAACAGCACAGAATTCTTTACTTCGCGTCACGAAGGAAAACCCACGTCCTTGTAGTTTTAATCTCTGTGGAGACATTGCAGATGATTTCTGCCCTGAAAGCCCTTCCTCGACAGGAGTCCTGCGGAGGTCCCCGTCCCTTGGGACAGCGGCAGCACTGCAAATTGTGAACCTTCCCCCTGCCGAAACGAGTCCCACCGGTACCCAGCGCTGCCTGTGCGGGACGGTCCCGGAGCGACAGCCGGCACACAAACTGGAGGACAGCAGCTCAGGAAGAACAGGAAAGGTGACAAAGGGGAAGAACAAGCCTGGCTTAAGGCCAGGGCTCAGAAGGGAGGAGGGTACGTGAGTGAGAGTCCAGGGATTTTCACGGCAGCAGAATTTTGGAAAGGTAATCTTATGGATTTCACTATCTTAGAAATACTGTGCCAGGTCATTTGGTCTGTTGTGACAACGTTGTGCTACTTACACAGCACGGATTAGTCATTCCGTGAGCTCTCCCGCTTCTTCCCGTGGAGATGCAGGTTAGTGCTGACACTGGGTATCAGGAAAACTTCTTCACCGAGAGAGTGGCCAAGCACCGGCACAGGCTGCCCAGGGAGGTGGTGGAGTCACCGTCCCTGGAGGTGTTCAAAAAACGTGTGGACGTGGCACTTCGGGACATGGTTCAGTGGGCGTGGGGGTGTTGGGGTGATGGTTGGGCTCGATGATCTTAAAGGTCTTTTCCAACCTTAATGATTCTGTGATTCTGTGGAAAGGTCTGACCAGGGGAGGCTTTGACATGCACACGGCAGCGCCATCCTCGGGACAGCCCGGCTCCGTCGCAGAGGCACTGAGACATGAGCACCCCGAGGGGAGACAGGGAGCGTGAAGAGATGCTGATTTTCGGGTGTCAGTGGAAATGTTTGAGACACCGCGATCAACGCAAACGGGAAGGATCGCTTCTGCAGCCACCGCGATCCGACCCAAACGCGTGCAGGCACCGCAAGGGACGCTCGCAGCCTCTGCCCTCCACCGCTGCGCTGGCAGCAGCGTCGGGGCAACGTGGTCAGCCAGCAAAGGAAATTAAATTGGCTTAAGACTGGCCTGACAAAACAATAGCTTGTTTTCTGCCAGGGCAGTTCCCTGAGCCAGCTCAGCGGGCGGCTGCGCAAACGCGGGAGTTAACACAAGGCGAGGGCGGCTGCGTCGGCAGGATGAACGGGGCGGGGGGAAAAGGAGGAAAAATCAACACCCTGCACTTACGCTGGCTTGGGGTGGGCGATCGGTAAAGGATGCAGAAGATGATACAACACGGGGGGAGGTTTGAGATCTTAGGCTCCTTCCAAAACTGCTTAGGAATTCGCGATGCCGCGAGGTGGCAGAGGACAGCAGAAGAAGGCACGGCTCGTTCTTCCAGCACTGACCTGAAGGGCCCCGCGTCCCAGGTGTCAGCTGATGGTGAGCCAAGACTACGGATCTTGGGGATAGAACACCTTTGAGACTGACTTTTTCCTTTCGTTCTCCTTTAAAATCAGGAGTGCTGCAGACAATTGCAGTTTCAGAGAGTCGGGAATTTAAAGGACACCAAATCAAACCGGCCAGGCAGCTAACCACCCATCCATCCACCTAGACGGACCAACCAAAAGTCAAACCCATAAATCCTGTGGCCAGCTGTCTTCTGCAGGAAACGCAGAATACATAAAAATAATGACACTCCAGCGAGGGGTACTTCATTTCTCTGGTGAAAAGTGGAGCTGAAATAGAGGCTTCACGGGGAGGGGGTAGAAACAGGCTTGCTGAACGATGGGGAACGTAAGTTATGAATGCTGAGCTTAAGAAACATGTAACAAACAACCGTCCAAGTAATAAAGCACAACTCATCAGCTCCGTAGGCTTTCTAACTGCGTACGGTATAACTTGCTGCACTCTGCAGCTGCCTTTGCCTGCAGCACGTCCTTTAGGGTAGGGATTTTCTATTATTTCTTTGAAAAGCACTTAACCAATTTGGCTTGCTACCACAATAATACAGTAGGTAAAAAAAAGAAAAATACATTATTGTAAGATAATTGAAGTCCACTGAGCTCTGTTTGCTATATGCCTGACGTAGCTTGGATGGACTTTTTGGTTGGAGGACATCAGTGAATTAAATAACTTTTAATATGATGAAAAATCTCAGGGGTCCAGCTAGCCACAGCTTAAAGGCTCTCAAAGTTTGGCTGAAAGACATGAAAAGATGCTGGGCGATAAAGAGCAAAGGTAAGTATTCGCAAAGTCAGTGACTGGAAGTGGAAGAAAGATAAGTTCAAATTTGAAGTAGGGCTCTTTTAAAAACGAGTCAGCACAATTAATCACTGGGACAGACTGTCAATGAAATGAGTGGCTTCTCCATCACTGTGTTCTCTGAAAGTTACGTCTGTAGAGAAACAAGGTATTAGGTTCAGTACAGGGATGAATAAGGGTAATGAGGGTTTTAAACTAAAAGAGGGGAGATTCAGACTAGATGTAAGGAAGAAATTTTTGACAATGGGGGTGGTGAAGCCCTGTCCCAGGTTGCCCAGAGAGGTGGTGGATGCCCCATCCCTGGAAACAGCCCAGGTCAGGCTGGACGGGGCTCTGAGCAACCTGCTCTGGGTGAAGATGTCCCTGCTCACTGCGGGGGTGGGACTAGAGGCCTCTGACGGCCCCTTCCCACCCAAACCCTGCTGTGAGTCTACGGAGAGGAGAGGAGAGCATATTTCAGTTGGAAGGCGCCTACGACAATCATCTAGTCCAACTGCCTGGTCGCTTCAGGGCTGACCAAGAGTTACAACGTGTTATTAAGGGCATGGTCCAAGTGACTCTCAAATGTCCAAATGCCGGGACACTGGTGTGAGGCGACAGAGAAGATGCTCTGATGGTCTCTTCTGGTCCTGCAGGCTACGCTGCCCCGGCAGGAGAGGGGCGGTGAGGCGCGTGGGAAGACGCCGCGCCAGCGGAGCGGTGCCGGGACACGGTCCTCTACCTTCCCTGCACCAGCAGCCCAGAGCAGGTGCCGCGGGAGCACGGAAGGCGGAGAGCCGGTGGGGTTATCGCAGGAGGTGCTGACCGCTCCCTCAGTCACTGAGAAGCAGAGACGGACGGCGAGGGCCGCTGGAGTGCGGAGGCTCTCCACACAGCCTGCCGAGGGCAGACAGACAGACAGGCTGCTGCCTGAGATTTTGGGGGGGTGAGGGGTGAGGAGCCGAAGAGTGACAAGGGAGCAGACACTTCACCAGGCTCTTGCACTGACTTGGAAGACACTCCCATGCACAAATAAACTAGGATTTCAATGATTTTCTTCGGTTTTGGCTCCTTCTATGAGTACGCTGTTGCTCTGGTAACAGGACCAAGTGATTTTTTTAAAATTTAAAGACCTAAAAGACTGAGAACCTCTACTCCAACTGGTTGTAACATGGCAGCTACGAGCTACATACACTACTTCAATCCGTCATATACTCTTCAAGATGCACTCCTTTGTATTTCCAAATCCTATGATTACAGTAATTGAGTGAAGATGAATGTCTGCAATTCCTTGGGTTTTATTGCCTTGTGGACAATATTACGGGCTTTCAGTTCATAGCAGGTGATAGCAGACAACAGTGATTCACTGCCGTGAAAAAACCTGACTTTCCCCAGAGATCTAGGCAGCCAGAACGCACTTCATCAATACAGTGGTGGAATACAAATTTGTACGTGACAGAGGGATGAAATAGGACTCTAAAAATATTATCCAGAGGATGACAACATGGATAGAACAAGGCCTTTACATATAGCCTCCAGATCACTAAACCTCCTTTTTCTTCCCAGCATGAGTCTGGCTCTGGAAAGGCATAATTTAATTAGGTCCAAAAGTGGAATACGGAAAACCTCCCGGCTATGTCCTGTGATGAAATGGGAGAGCTACGTTTTGGGGCTCCAGGGTAAAATTTCGCTACATAGACACAGACGTGAAATAGAAATGTGCACAAACACCAAAGCTGAGATAAAAGAAATTAATTCTTCCAAGCATTAACATTTTTTTGGAGAGGCACAGGCAGAAAGAGTCACGTTAAGCAGGTCATGTTGATGGGGTTGAAAGAGCTTGCTTGTTTAGTCCAAGTAAGAAAGAGAGTGACAGGATGGGACATGTGCCTGTAACTGTGTTTGGGGTGGAGGGGTGAAAGCAGTAAGAAATAAGAACAGAGTTACAGGACAATGTTGGCACGAGAACTACTGGGCATGAGTTGGCTATGAAAAAATTTAAGGTGGAAATTAGTTTCCTACTGGGGAAAGATGAGATTCCAGAGTGGTCATGGAGGGAAGAATCATCTAACCCGTTAGGGACGATGTCAGTCGGTTCACGTAAGGGATTCTGCAACACAGCGAACGTCAGGGTGGGAATGGACACGCATTCATCCCCTCCTATCTGACGGCTTTTGCGTGTGCGCGCACGTACGTATTCATGTATTTTCAGCTGATTTTGGAGAATACTAAACACGTTTCCCTCTATTTGCCAAGGGAGGCCAAATACCTTTGCTTGGAACATCAGTCCCCAGAGGAAGCAGTGTTACCGTACCCGTCCCTGCTCCGGGAACGCTTTCCTAACACTAACCGTGCCCCGCTCTGCAGCCGGCTCACATAGGTTGCTATCAGTGCGTGCTCGTCAGCTAATCGGCTGGCAGCATCCGGCGTGCACTGTAACCTGGTAGCGATGGAGGCAAAAAGAGAGCAGACAGAACAAAACACAAACACAAAGCAAATAATTAATGACTGTTAACGAAACAAACAGTTAAAAATTAAAACAAACAGATGAGTGATTAAAAATGTAAATACGTTTCCGCAAGGCGCGTGAAAAGGGCACCTCCCGCAGTTGAAGATTAAAACGCACGTTGGAGAAACGTTTGGGTAGCTCAGCGTGCAACGGTACAGCTGGGGAGCTCGCGCC